>NC_089580.1:21635587-21925082 GCF_019320115.1 Miscanthus floridulus
AATACCTGCATGCCTTCAACAACTTGTGTCGCTATGCTCCCAACATGGTTGACACAGATGCCAAAAGGATAGCCAGTTTTAAGAGGGGTCTCAATCCAAAAATGATGAAGCATGTTGGTACCAACAACCGCGTCAGATTCAACGACTTCATCAGCGACTGTCTGAAGCAGGAGAAGAATAACAACGCCAATACCGCAGCCAAGACACGCAAGAGAGCCTTTGAAGGTGGGCCGTCTCAAGCTAGAGCACCTATGGGAGGTCGTCCTCCTTATCGCCCATTGGCACCTGGCGCTAGATTCAGGCCACCTCAGCCAAGAAGCCAAAATTTCTGTGGACCTCAAAAGCCGTACAAGATGGCAGTACAGCCCAACAAAGCAGCCGCAACTACGGTGCAAGGCAGTTCTAAGGGAGCTGTGGGATCTGCCGGGACAGTGAGAGGACCCTGCTATAACTGTGATCAACCTGGTCATTTCTCGAAGTTTTGTCCATACCCGCCCAAGAAGAAGCAGCAAACTTATAATGCTAGAGTGCACAGTACAACTGTGGATGAAATTCCAGAGGGAGAGCCCGTCACTGCTGGTAAGTTTACTGTCAATGAAAACCCTGCAGTTGTTCTATTTGATTCTGGATCATCGCATTCTTTTATGAGTCAAGCATTTGCACAGAAACATGAACAACTATGCACAGAATTGGGTTATGGTTACCGTATAAGTTCAGCAGGGGCTGATGTTTTGACCAACCGGATGGTTCGAGGGGCAACCCTTGAATTAGATAGCAGGAAGTTCCGAGTGAACTTGATAGTTATGCCTGGGTTAGTCTTGGATGTCATTATAGGGATGAATTGGATGAAGGATTGGGGAGCAGTCATAGATACGGGAAGTCAAGTACTTACCCTTAAGGATCCCCTGGGTGAGGGTACTTTCCAAGTACCATTGCCTCGAAGAACAGACCTTATAAGTGTTACATGCGCTACAGCAGTCATTCCTATTCATCAGATTCTGGTAGTGTGTGAATTCCCAGACGTATTCCCGGATGAGCTACCTGGTCTTCCGCCAGATAGGGAGATTGAGTTTGGAATTGAGCTAGTCCCCGGAACAGCTCCAATTTCAAGGAGACCCTATCGGATGCCTCCCGATGAGTTAGCTGAGCTAAAGAAGCAATTAGAAGATTTGTCGAAAAAGGGGTTTATTCGGCCAAGCAAGTCTGAATGGGGATGTCCCGCTTTGTTTGTGAAGAAAAAGAAAGAGGGCACGTTGAGAATGTGTATAGATTATAGGCCACTCAATGCTGTGACCATCAAGAATAAATATCCCTTGCCACATATTGATGTTCTGTTTGACCAATTATCTAAGGCCAAGGTGTTCTCAAAAATAGATTTGAGATCCGGTTATCATCAGATTAAGATTAGGCCACAGGATATACCGAAAACTGCATTTTCCACCAGATACGGGTTGTATGAGTATCTTGTCATGTCTTTTGGCTTGACAAATGCTCCCGCATATTTTATGTTCTTGATGAATACAGTTTTCATGCCAGAATTGGATAAGTTTGTGGTAGTGTTCATCGATGACATTCTGGTGTACTCCGAGAATGAGAAAGATCACGAAGAGCATCTGAGAACTGTCTTGACCAGACTTATAGACCATCAATTGTATGCTAAGTTTAGCAAATGCGAATTCTGGTTGAAGGAAGTTCCTTTCCTTGGTCACATTCTGTCAGAGAATGGAGTTTCAGTCGATCCAAGTAAGGTGCAAGAAGTTATGAATTGGAAAGCACCGACCATAGTTCCTGAGATTAGAAGTTTCTTAGGACTAGCGGGTTATTACCGTCGCTTTATACCAGATTTCTCAAAGATCGCCAAACCGATGACAAGCCTCCTACAGAAGGATCACAAGTTTGTGTGGACAGAGGAGTGTGAAGCAGCTTTCCACACTTTGCGGAAACTGTTGACCACTGCTCCTGTTCTAGCACAACTAGATATCGAGAAACCATTTGATGTGTTTTGCGACGCATCTAAAACTGGATTGGGTTGTGTTCTTATGCAAGAAAGAAGAGTCATAGCTTATGCATCACGTCAATTGAGGAAGCACGAGGTCAACTATCCAACACATGATCTGGAACTTGCTGCAGTTGTGCACGCCCTAAAAATTTGGAGACATTATCTACTTGGTAATGTGTGCAATATTTTCATGGATCACAAGAGTCTTAAGTATATCTTTACCCAACCAGAGCTAAACATGAGACAGCGTAGATGGTTGGAATTGATCAAGGATTACAACTTGAATGTGCAATATCATCCGGGTAAAGCCAATGTAGTGGCAGATGCTTTGAGTAGGAAGTCACATTACTTGAATGTGCAGCCATTACTGGAAGATGGGTTCGATCTAATGCATCCTGCTGTGTTACATAGTATTCAGATTAGTTGCTCTTTGGAGAGTAAGATAATAGAAGGTCAGAAAACTGACAAGGGGATATTCCACATCAAAGAGAAAATAAAAGAAAAGCCGTCTCAACACTTCAAAGTGGATGAACAGGACGTGTTGTGGTTTGACAACCGTCTTGTGGTTCCCAAGGATCGGGAGCTTAGGAATAAACTCATGGATGAAGCTCACCTTTCTAAGCTATCTATCCATCTCGAAAGTAGTAAGATGTATCAAGAACTAAGGTCTCGCTATTGGTGGACCAAAATGAAGAAAGAAATTACAGCATATGTTGCCAGATGTGACACATGTTGTCGAGTGAAAGCCATTCACATGAAACCTGCTGGTATGTTGCAACCCTTATCAGTCCCTAGTTGGAAGTGGGACGATATCAGTATGGATTTTATCACGGGTTTGCCCACTACTCAAAAAGGACATGATTCGATTTGGGTAATTGTGGACCGTCTTACCAAGACCGCTCATTTCTTGCCTGTCAAAACAGATTATCGACCACCTCAATATGCTGAGAAGTATATCGCAGAAATTATAAGGTTGCATGGAATACCAAAGACCATAGTGTCTGATAGAGGCTCACAATTCACGGCTCATTTTTGGGAACATTTACACAAAGGCTTAGGAACTAGTTTGATTCGCAGTACCGCTTATCATCCTCAGACAGATGGTCAGACTGAATGAGTAAATGCTGTTTTGGAGGATATGTTGAGAGCCTGTGTATTGTCTTCTAAGGGATCATGGGAGTCATGGTTACCGTTAGCTGAGTTTTCTTATAATAATAGTTATCAAGAAAGCATCAAAATGGCCCCATTCGAAGCTTTATATGGCAGAAAATGTAGAACACCATTGAATTGGATCGAGCCTGGTGATAGAAGGTATTATGGCATTGACTTTGTAGAAGAAGCCGAGAAGAAAGTTCGTATTATTCAGCAGAATATGAAAGCTGCCCAATCACGTTAGAAAAGCTATGCAGACAAAAGAAGGAGACCCCTTGTGTTTGAAGTTGGTGACTATGTTTATCTGAAAGTCACGCCAATGAAGAAGAAAAGGTTTGGAATCCGAAGAAAGCTTGTTGCGAGATTCGTAGGACCATACAAGATCTTGGAACAAAGAGGTCCGGTAGCCTACAAGTTAGAGTTACCTGAGACAATGAGTACAGTTTTCCCAGTTTTCCATGTATCACATCTCAAGAAATGCTTGCGTGTTCCAGAGGAAAGAATAGAACCTCGAGGTATTCAACTCAAATCAGATTTGGTGTATCGTGAGCAACCAGTCTGGGTGTTAGACACTAAGGAACGTGCTACTTGGAATAGTGTGGTGAAAACATACAAGATACAGTGGGATCATCATGATAAGGGAGATGCAACTTGGGAAACAGGAGAGTATCTACAAAAAGCTTATGAAGAATTTTATAACAAATGGTTCGTAACCCAAATCACGGGATGAGATTTTTATAAGGGGGGAGGGCTGTAACACCCCGGTGTTATGCCTGCATTTAGGCATTGCTAATCATACATATCGTGCATCATCAAGCATCCTATTTATACATGCGTAATCTTGCATATAACAACTGAAACATTACTTCAAAACATACGAAACATGTTGTGAAAAGTAAATGATGCATACACTTATTAGAGTTGTTTTGCTCTGATTCTTGCTTGCTAGTTGAGTAGAAACTGTTGGGTATGCTTGTAAATCATCTAGAATTGTTTAGCACAATTTTTGGAGCAAAGTTTGTATTCAAATTAATTCAAAATTTTGCTTCCAAAGTAATTTCCCAAAATTAGGGTTTTGAGTTAAAATTTAACTTTGATTCTATAATTTAAAATCTAGATAGAATTGGACTTTGGTCATAAAAGCAAAGTTGTAGGGAATTAAATTCTAAGCAACTTTCATTTTTGGTACATTTTTAAAAGAGGTCATTTTCTTGCTCAAAATAATGTTTAAAAGTGGGCATTTAAAAATATCTTGAAAATATAATTTGAAAATCTTCATTTCCTTTTTCCTGGGCCGCCGCCTCGTTTCTCGGCCCACAGCCGAAGCCGGCCCAGTGAAGCTCCGCGCCCACCGCCCTCTCCCTCGCCCCGCGCTTAGCTCAGCTGCGCTTCGTCGGCCCAGCCCAGCGCGCTGGCCTGCCTTAGCGCTCGCTCGCCCGCTGGCACGCCGCGTCGTGTCCCGACCGCGTCAGGGCGCGCTCGCCGCGTGGCCGCCCTACGCTGGCAACGCCCGCCGCGCGGCAGCCACGGCCTGACTCCACCTCCACCGTCCCAGCCGTTGCGGCTCGGCATGGCGTACGCGCTAGCACCACCCGCGCCATCGGGAGGGCTTGCCGCCGGTGAGCACCGGCCGGCGAAGCGCCTCCCCTGCTCTCGGTCACTGACCAGCGGGGCACAGCCGCAGTGGCGTGGCCTTTGCCAGGCCGAGCTGGGCCAGGCTGGCTTGGGCCGAACCCCGAGCCAGGCCGCCGCTCGCCCCTTTCGCTCGGACTGAGCAGGCCGATTTTGGCCGTGGGCCAGTTCGTTTCCACGGGCTGGCCCAGTAACGTTTAAATGATTTGATTTCCATTTATTCTTTATTATTTGAAATAAAAAATGGTTTGAAAAATGTTTGGATGATCAAACTTGCTCCAAATTTGTTGAAACAAAATTTGCTAGGTTCCTTATCACCAGATCTACTTGGGAAAATTATTGCATGTCATGTTTGGGATACTTTTCTGTAGGATTTTAATTAATCATGGATATTGCTGATAACTTGAAAAATATGTAGAAAAATCTATAGTCTACAGAAAAATATGATTTCAAGTTTGTTAATCTTCTTAGGTCATGTACTTCCTAGGAAAAATATGTTTCATGCATGTGCTGTGGAAAACTTTGGAGGTGTAGTTCAAGTGCCTTTAATGGCTGATTTTTGTTATTTTTGCTAGAGAGCAAACTTTGTATAAAACATGCATGTGGTAATTTTTGTACAGTCATTATATGCTATTAAGAACCTAGGAAAAATACTAATTATGTTGTTTGACACTTTTCATAGTACAAAGTAATTTCATGCTCATTTTGATGCTATAGCTTGTCATTTTTGTGTAGGATAGTTTACTTATCCAAATGCCATGAAATTTTTATGATAGTCGGTTTAGGGTAGTATTGTGCTACTGTAATTTTCTCAGATTTTTATAAGCATCAGAAATATAGATTGCTGTTGTAGCCCTAGTTTAAAAGGAAATAAAATAATTCTCTTTAATACAAGATTAGTTAATAATAATAGCTTTGGTGTATCTTTGAAGCATTTGATAAGGGTGTTGACTTAAACATATTAGTAGTAGAAGAGAATGCAGTAGATGACATGTGCTTGTATTATAGTTTCGTGGATGATGTTGACTACCTTGCATTTAAACATATCCATTGCATTCATCTCCTTCGATGCACCGTTTGCATAATCACTTACGCGCATTGCATCATACAGGATCGCAAACCGAGAACCCAGTCGTCATACCCGAGGAGCCCGAGGAGCAGCTCGAGGTGCAGCAGGAAGTGCCAGAAGCCAATGAGGAGGACGTTGAGGAACTTCCGGAGTGCCCCGATCACCGTCCGAGCTCCTTCGAGAGAGGCAAGCCCCGGAGCATTTTTCTCCCGGTTTGCAATGATTTAATTAAATACTTTACTTTAAAGTAATGCATTACATTCAGGAGTTGTTTGCAACCGTTGCTGCATTATACCTTGCTTACCTTTGTTATACTATATCCTTGTTACCCTGGTATCCGCAGTTGAGTCAATGCTTAGCTGGCTTAGACCGGTAGAAGTCGGGTGATTTCCTATCACCTGCGAGCTATAGGTGGTTACCTGGATCTGCTTGGATGACTATGAAGTCATAGTATAACTAAGTGTTAAATGAAGTTGAGACCGGACGGAGACTTGCAGAGTTTTGGACTGTAGTGTTTCCGTCTGTGTCGATTAAGGACCGATCGTTGTTGGGCCTCGAGTCATGTTGAACGCATGCCTTACATTTAGCTGGCCGGATAAAGTACCTTCCGACCGCGAAGCTGGGAGATTTTTCGGGCCGAGTGGATTGCCCGCAACGCACTGTGCCGGAGCAGGTGTGGTAGGACACGGGGGCAGGATGATAAGGCCAAAGTGCAGTCGGTCGGCCCCCGGGTACATGTGGTTCTTGGCAAACTCGAGATTCCTGGAAAGTTGACTCGGTGATCAATATCTCACTTTAGCGGGTGAGTGAGGTTTGTGTAAGGAATAAATCACCAGCTGGTTAGGAATCGATTCGAATCGCCATCGCTCCTGGATAGTGAGCACTTGACTTGAGTTACTTCATCGTAGTAAATGTTATGGAACACTTGGACAGTTATAATGAATATGACAGTATGGAAGTTGTTTAATGATCATTGGTTATCATTATCTACTTAATCACATGTTTACTCTAGTATAGGTGCAAACCTAGTGGACAGGTTAATAATAACTAACTTGGCGATAATGCTGTTAGAAAGGTTCTTGAAATGTTAAAATGCTTCTTTTTGCAAATGAGTCAGCTACCCTACTATAAAGCCCTTCATAATCCTTGGTGTCACTTATTTTCGGTTATGTCGGGTAAGTCTAGCTGAGTACCTTCTCGTACTCAGGGTTTTATTCCCACTTGTTGCAGATGGGCAGATGTATTATGGCTACTGTATCAACTGCCTGTATCCTGCGATGGGTGATGCTTAGGACCATGGGCGTGGTCATTCCTTATGTCTCATCTGATGCTTTTGTTGGAGATGATCATTCGCTGGCACTATATTTAAACTCCGCGTGAGTGTGTGTGTGGTTTGAACCAATGACTTCCGCTACTTTTATTCGAACTGGTTTTGTAATAACTATGTTGAAACTCTGATGTACCCATGATGCAAACTTTTATGTAATATGTGATGGTGACCGCTAAACTTATTACGATCATGGCTGGGACACGAGTTGGTTTGAAATCCTTCGTGATTTCATGGACTACCGGGTTATACGGGCTTAAGTTTGTTCAATCGTCTGCTCTGGTGGATGATTTTCTTACTTAATTTCGTATAATTGGTCGGTTCTATTACAAATAGCAATCACCGAAGTGATCAAACTGTCATACTTGAGCCCATATAAACCCGGTAGTCCAACGAAATCGCGAAGGATCTCAAACAACCAACACACAAACCAAGATCGTAGAGATTCAACACAACCAGTCACATGTTACATCACAGTTCACAAATATGTCTCATACATCAGAGTTCGAATAATTATTACAAACCAAGTTTAAAAGTAGCGGAAGCAAAGTAGTTTAACATCAACATCACACGTAGTTTAATACAAAGCCAGTGTCATAGTCATCTCCAACCAAAAGCACAAAGGTGAGATGAGATACAGAATGACCATTGCCCATGGTCCTAGTCCTCATCCACAGCAGGAGCAAGACAGTTCTTGCAGTAGCCATGAAACATAACGTTATCTGCAACAAAGGGAATAAAACCCTGAGTACGAGAAGGTACTCAGCGAGACTTACCCGTCCAACTAATATACTAAGACACCAAGGAGTATGTAAGGCTTTATAAGTAGAGCTGGTAGACATTATTTGCAGAAAAAACATAAGTTATCCAACATCTCTTTAATTGTGAATCACCAGTTATTAATCCTATCTCATACTAGATTAGCAACTATCCTATGCCAAACATGTTGGTACCATTAAGTCATCACAATAATAACCATATCCAGTTGAGTTCTTGCATAATCTCATAACCATCACTTTCATCATTTCCATAATTTACTACGATGAAAGGAACTCAAGTCAAGTTCTCACTATCCGGGAGAGACGGCGATTCGAATCGATTCCTATCCAGCTGGGGAAATATTCCTAACACACACCCAGGCATACCTCACGAAGGTAGCCTTAGGTCACCTTTGGTACAAATCAGGAACCAAATTCGTGGGTACGACCAGCGCCGCACAATCAGAGAACCACTCTGCCAAGGGTGATCGGGACTCTAACCCGCCTTTGGGCTTACGCCAATGGCTCTCCGCACATCCATACTACCATCCAGAGTGCGCACTTGAACTGCTCGTGGTCCCGGCCTGAGATGAGCTACTCGGCTTCGCGGTCGGAACGACTTATCCAACCAACTATGTGAGAGGCTGCGTTCAACATGACAAGATGACCTCCAACGTCCGGTCCTTAAACGACACAGGTGGAGTCACTACAATACCACATATAAGACTCCACCCAGTCTCCATTTATTCAACAATACCAGGTTATGTTCCACGATAGCACAATATAGCCAACCGTGATTAAGTTATCACCTATAGCTCGCAGGTGACAGGAAATCACCCGACTTCTACCGGTCTAAGCATAGCTAAGCATGATAAACGTTCCTGGACTTAAATAGGATTCATGGTAAATATTTCTGGTCAAGGAAGGTAATATGCAACAATGGTTTCCAAACAACTCCTGTCACGTAATGCAGCAATACGAATAACTTTAAGTGACATTAATAAAATAGGGAGGCTTATAATGCTCCGGGGCTTGCCTTTCACAAACGTCGAAGGCTGGTGATCGGGGCACTCGGGAAGGTGATCGGCTTCAGGCTCTCCTTCTCCGGAAACCTCCAGGCGCTGAACTTCCTGATTCTCCTCCTGCGGGTCGACGTCGAGCTCCACTAGCGTGATCTCCTCGGTTGCACCTATTGCATGCATATGCATAAATAAGTGCCATGAATGCTTAAGATGGATCACGGAGGATGTGATAACAGAATGTACATGCCGTGACAATGATATTAAGTAGCAAAATGATAACAATGCTAACTCCTTATTTGCCTAGTAGGTGCATATCTCTTCTCTAGTTATTTACAAATTTCACACAAAGCAATATCTAAGTTACACATGACAGTTACAAGTTTATATCATAACTGAAGTTATACTTATCCAAATGCTATGATCTTAGACTTTCTGGAAAGCTTATAAAATTGTCTACAACTCTTATTTAATAACCAAAAGCTGAATCCCAATCTATCCTAGACAAAATAGGCAATCTATGCAGTGCTGTCCAGAAATTCCAGAGAACAAGCAATTCGGAAAACTAACTTTAAACAGGTAGAACTCCTAAACCATTTGGCCTATTGACCTGAAATTTTAACACAAGATAGATGAAGAAGTTACCTACAACTTTGTTATTAATCATTTCTACAGAAAACATCATTTTGACTATGCAACATAACAAGCAACAGAATCTGTTCAAAAACATGTTAAATCGAATTATAAAGCGACAATATTTCTACTACATGTAAGCATTCAAAATTTGGCACCACCAAGTACACCAACAGTTTAGGGACATCAAATACACTCAAGAAAACCTAATGGCAAAGCCCAAACTATTGATTTAATTGCCTTTATTAATTTATTTAGATAATTAGGTTAAATAATAAACCTATACCAAATGTGCATAATAAATTCTCAAAAAATTACAGTGACCTCCAAGTGCTACCACAAGACTACTGTAAAAGTTTTATGCCATTTTACCAAGTAAAATATTCTTTATAAAAATGACAAGCTAGTAAGGTCGATTTTAGTGAAAATAATAAACCCTATAGAAAAGTGCCAAACAATAGATTATAAATTTTTCCTAGCGAGAGCATGTCAACATAAGACCAACAAACTTGGAATCACAATTTTATCACTTTTCTAGCTCAAGATATCTAATTTACAAGTTTATTAACATTCAAAAAGCATTTATTTAAATACATTTTAATCACCAAGAAAAATACAATAAACTGTATATTTCATATTTTTATAAAAAACTACACTTCATTAGAAACACAACAAAATTTGACTCACCAAAATTGGACCTAAATAACTCCACTTATGATTTTCCAAAGTTGCATTCAATCAGAAAACAAATGAGCTAGCTTTATGAACTGGCACTGTAGCAAACCGAAAACACGAAACAGAGCATCGCGCGGCGGCCTGGGCGACGGCGATGTTCACCGCCGGCGACCGTTTCCGGCGACGGCAACGAACCAAGAGCATCCCCACAACATCCCGAACACACCGTGATAACTAATTGAACCCATGGCCGGAGCTACCGACTACGGCGGCGAGCATGGCGGCACGGCGGAGCGGCTCGACGGCGAGACGCCGGAGCTGGCCACGAAAGCGCAATCAAGGGATACGCCGAGACTCTACGTGCTACGGCGGAGCTATTTCAAACGCTAATACGGCGAATGATGAATGGAGGGTGTGCAGCCACGGCGACGGAACGCGGCTGCGGAACACGGCGAGGTCCGCGCGCGGCGAGACGGCTTACCGAGCGCTTCTAGCTAGCCAACGTGGACACGGTGGTGCGGTGGGACCACGGCGAAGCTACTGCAGTGGCGTAGGTGGGACACGGTGTGAGCTAAGGCCGGCAATGGCGACGGCGAAGGTGCCCGGCACTGTGGCGGCTGCTGCGGTCGCTGCGGTGAGCAAGGGAGAAGGCAAAGCGAAATGTGGCGCTAGGAGACTCACAGGCGCGCGCTGGGTCTTGAGTTGGCGCTCAGTGGCCCAACGTGGCCTGAGCGGGCAGGACATCGGCGACGCGCGGCGGCCACACGGCGTTGAAGCTCTGAAACGGTCGGGTTACTGTAGCGCGATTCAGTTTCGTCAGCAAAGCACGCGAGGCAGCCTGACAGCGCTATTTGGTGATGCTCTATCTCCTAATCCGTGAAGTAAAAGCGCAAACACTCTAAACCAAAGTCATAGAGCTATATACCATCTTCAACTTCTATTAAAGGATCGAGTCCTAATTCCCAACCGATACCGAGTAATATCATGCCAAAGTCAAGGCTGCGAAACTAGAAAACCGAGAAGGACTTAGAAAAATTCTAAGTGCTGAAAACCAGTGAATTGTTGATTTTTGTGAGCACATAATGACTAAGCTATTCACATAATTAGCTCAAGACCCAAACATAAAAGTTGTTGCCCTACTCAAATACTACAACTTTGCTTAAAGGTTCAGTGCCATGCACAGACTCTAGGACACAGTTCAAACTAGGTCAAACATAGCACATTAAAATGATGTCATACACAATACCAATGACTTAGAGATTAAACTAGACTTAGTCATGAATACCAAAGTTGTTTCTTATGCTATTCTAAACATGTTTAAAGCATTCACAAGGTTCCACACACATTCCATATTTTGATTCCATGAAAACCCTAACTTAAGTAAGGTAATTAAGTAACACACATGAAATATAAGCTAACAAAGGTATAGCAATTGAGATGCTCATGCACATGCATGCTCATGGATGCTTATGATCATGCAATGTCAAGGTTAAATGCATGCTTAACACCGAGGGTGTTACAGCAGTGATCCTAGCAGCTCGTTCCTCTAATTTTTGACTAAAATGCACCGGAAGTCTATTAATTTTTGTTGGGTGTCATTTAGATCCATCATCTTTGAAACTGTATTTTTAGGTCTATGAACTTTTAAAATGATTCATTACAGGTCCATACCCATTTATTTAATCTTAAATCCAACAAACATTTGCAGAAAACCCCTACCTTTCTTTATCTTCTACGCGCTCACCCTTCCTACTCAACGGTCAACGCCGCTCAGTCCGGCCAAGCCGTCAGCGACGACCGCGCCTTCGCACGCGCGTTCTGCTTCGGCGAGCGTCGTGGGTCCTTCCCCAGCGACTACTTGAAATGCCTTGCCGCTGCCGCCTAGGACGTCGTCGACGGATGCCACAGACGCCGCAGGGCAGTCTGACGCGCCGGCTGCTTCCTGTGGTACGCGGACACCAATGCGTCCATGGCCCGCGAGGACGCGTGGCGCGGCTGGTTCTACAGCGGAGACACACTGACCGCGGCGCTGGGATGTGCGTGGCCAACCGCACCGCGGCGGAGTGCTCCCGGTGCCTGAACGAGTCGGCGCAAGTGGTTCCAATGCTGAAGGAAGGGAGGCGGTTGTCGTTGGTCCACGACGACATGGTGGTGGTCGTCGGCTACTCCTGCTACCTGCGTGTCCCATTATCCCCTCCAAAGATACGGTGGCCGATGTGGGTGAACTACTATGAGATGAAGGCGCTATGCGGCCAGGCCACAGCGGCGCGACGCTCGACTAAGGCGAAGATGGGCTGGCAAAACACCTAGTACGCACCGACGAGGTGCACGAAGATGGCGACGTTGGCGACGTCGAGTAGCTAGAAGGGCTCGTAGAAGCCGAATCCCATGAGGAGGTTGTCCGACACGGTGTCGCCGAACGCTACGTACCCCATGCACCCGCACAGCATGTAGAAGATGGTCGTGGTCACCACGCTAAGACGCGTCGCCTTCTGCATCACCTTCGACTTCGACGGTGGCGGGGCCTTGATCGTGTCCTGGAGAAACATAGCGACATTGATTAGGAACAGAGCAATCTCTGTGTGATGGAAATAGAGGAGAGCTCTATAGAGGTCTTGATGCTTACTTGGATTTCGATGAGGATGTTGGAGAAGGAGTAGGCAAAGGCAATATCATCGAAGGCCTGTAGGCTGTGCCAGACCTTCTGTGTGGAGGTGACGCTGGCACCGATGCTGATGCCGGTCAGGCTTCCCTTCCCACCATTAGCTGCAACAGTTGAAACAACCGTTTAGTAACTAAACTGAGCAACGAAATGACACCATGAATTAATATTTCTTGACAAGCCGGATTGAAGGAATGAAGGACTTACAGATGGTCTGTGCAATGCTGAGGGAGAGTCCGATGGAAGAATAGGTGAAGGACATGATGACAACGACGATGGAGAGCCATGAAATCTGATTGAAGTCCGATATCTGCGAGAAGATGATCTGCACGGTGCCAAAGACAATCATGTATGGGATGCTAGAGCTGCTACACGGTTTAGCATGCCCATGGGTGTGGAAGCATCTAGCCCTCCTGATGGCCTTCATGCTGATGGACGACGCAATGGTGTACCCGATGGCGACGCCAACGAGGTTAGCGTACTGGATCATGCCGTAGAACGCGACTTTTGCGCCGTCGAGGTTGGAGCGCACGACGTCCATGTAGGTGTAGTTGCGCTTCCCGTCTTCGGGTCGCCCGTGCGGTAGCACTCGACGAGCAGTGTGGCCGTGTAGTAGGTGACGAAGGCGAAGAGCAGCATGGCGGTCGGGCCGGACACCCAGCCGAGTTGCGCGATGGCCCAGGCCAGGGAGAGCACCTAGAGCCAATGACGGCGGTGATGATGTGTGCGCTGGCCATCCAAAACGTGCCAGCATGCTGGGGCCGACCGTCGTCGTCCAGCCACGTGGACTCCCCAGCGTTCCCGTCCTCCACGGTGACCTCCATCGGTGCCACGCGGTTGGTGCCTTCGTGTGTCGCCATGGATCTGCCCAACCGGTCGAGCTCCCTCTGTCAAAGCGTGAGGACTAAGGAGGCTGGCTGGCTAGCCGTTGTGAGGCATGTGGTAGGGGGTTTTCTGCAAATGTACTCTGGATTTAGGGTTAAATAAATGGGTATGGACCTGCAGTGAACTATTTTAAAAGTTCACGATCCAAAAATACAGTTTTAAAGTTGATGGACCTAAATGACACTCCCACAAAAGTTAATGGACCTCCGATGCATTTTACTCCTAATTTTTTTATGTTCACATGGCAGCAATCGGAGCCTGTATGCACGGACGTGTAAGTGCATACTCAGCATGTTCACTAGTTGGTTTCTGAACTGATAAGCCCGCCTGATGCTGGTTTGTTGTAAGAGAAAAACATTATACCATAGCTGATATGCCCTGGTTGAACCAACAAATAGGCTGACTAGCTCCACCTAATTTTTTCCCATGCCATGTACGACCCATCTGAATTTATGATTACCATTTGCCATAGGATATCGTGCAGATCGTCCTCAAGTACTATGTGTCCTGTCTCTGACTATGGGCAATAGGTTACCACTATATCGCCTTGTCAAGCCACGACGTGTGGTCTTTTGCGCTGTGCCTCCACCACTACACATATCACTCGTTCGGTTCTGGAAGCAAATTGTAGAGGACCCTGTCTTTCCCACATCATAGAAGACCTTGCTCCCCAAACTAGCATGTGCAGTCACAATCTCAAAGCACATAAATGTTATTTGATCCTTCCATTTCTATCAGGTTCCTTGCATGTTAAGGCTCTAGGGCCTTCCTTCTTCGTAACGAGAGTGTTTGTTTGTCTAGACGTTGCCGGCCTGCATGGACCAGCCTAGCCAGGGTAGGTAACAGTTGCAACAACAGGTTGTTTGGTCATTTTTCCTAACTGGGTGTTTTTTGGCAGACTATGTTTGTTTGCCTCAACCGGTTGGTAGTATTCCCAACTACCTCCCAACTGTTAAGTTACATAAATGTTATTTGATCCTTCCATTTCTATCGAGTTCCTTCCATGTTAAGGCTCTAGGACCTTCCTTCTTCATAACGGGCATGTTTGTTTGCCTGGACGTTATCAACCTGTAAGGACCAACCCAGCTAGGGCAGGTAAGAGCAAGCCCAATAGTTGCAACAATAGGTTGTTTGGTCATTTTCCCACCTAGGCAGCTTCCTAGCGGACTGTGTTTGTTTGCCTAGGACGGCTAGCAGTGTTCCCAACTACCTCCCAACTGTCACATTGGGATGGTGTTTGGTTGCATGGATAGCTCGGTCATGCACTAGAGCCAACACAGAATTGCACATTGAAGGCATTATAACAGTTTAGGCAATAAGAATACCAGCACATGTTTAGACAAATTACAAGGAGATTACAACATGATAAAGCATAATTGAGTAGTAGTAACTAAATCGATATAGCCAATAACCATTAATAACAGCTATTGCACTTGTTCAGCTTCATCCACATGACACAAACCAAAGCACAGAGGAAGAGAATGAGTACATTTTTGTAACTGGTAGCAGAGCTTGTTGCTATAGTTTCTGTACCTTGATGTGGCCAATGTAATGCTCAGGATCTAACATGATTGCTTTCACATCATCGTTTGTAGATTATACCCCACCTTTGCCTCCATTTCCTCATGTGATTGTACACCTAGGTGAAGGACACTTCCTCACCATTGTACTCTCTCAAAGCATTGACAATCTGATTCACCTCATTGTCCTTAAAGCCCTTATTAGCTCTACCCCCACTCTCAATGAGTTGGGTCATCCTCCTAAGGACAAAGCCGCTAGTATTACTTGTCCACCTCATTAGTGGCCTACCAGCTGCAGCAAGTCCATCAACACCAGATGCAGTAGCCCCAGCAGCCACACCACCAACACCAGCAACCCCATCAGCAACAGCAACAGCAACAACAACACCAGCATTTGCAGCAGCAGGGGCAACAGTAGGCCCAGACAACATTGAGGCTATAGTGACAAACCTAGCACCACCAGCACCACCATTCACAGCCATCTATTTTGTATATACGATACAATTGCCATCAACCAGTGTAGGGTCAAGATGGCAGACTAGAAGGGGTGAATAGTCCTTCTAAAATTAATCACACAAGCTAACCAAAGCAAATGCAGAATTAAAACTATCAATCTAGCTAAGACTGCACCCCTCTATCTAAGTTCTCAAGCACCTTATAAAAGATCCTAATTAAGCAACTAAGGTTCCGGGCTAGCTAGAGCATACCTAATCAATTCTAGTAATAAGATCACACAAACCTATGTAACTAGTACTTCAAGCAACGGGGAAGCTCCTACACATGCTAGTATCTAAAAGCACAAAGCTCCTAAGTTCACTAGCAATGCTCAATAACAAGGCTACTCAAGCTAATTAGTCACACAAGAGAGCTACTTCTATGCTACACAAGCAAGAAGGTAACTAGCAAGCTACACAAGCTAACTAATTACAAAAGCAACTACTACAACAACACAAGCACAATATATGAATGAATAAATATAAGCTTGTGCTAGGGGATTGTAAACCAATAGGATGAACAAGGTTGACACAGTGATTTTTATCTCTAGGTTCACTTGGTTGCCACCAAGCTAGTCCCCGTTGTGTCGATCGTTCACTTTGTGGTTCGGCGAGCTAATAGGCGTTCACAAGCCTAGCCTGACAATTGGGCGCCGCAAGAACCCACCCACAAGTGAGGGTACTCAATGACACGCTCTACTAGAGTTACTCTTCTCGGCTCCCGTGGGGCGAGCACAACACCCCTCATAAATCCTTCTCTGGAGCCACGCACAAGCTTCCCATGGGCTTCACAACAGAGACCATAACCTCCAAGCCGTCTAGGTGATGACAATCACCAAGAGTAACAAGAAAATCCCCCGATCACAAAGATTTTCTAGGGCCACCAAATGCAAACTCTAAATGCACACACTAGGCACTCAACCTTTCTCACAAATTAGCACTAAGCTTAGAGAGGGAGAAGACAGGAGGAGGTGGATCTTCACTCTCTCAACCTTGCCCACATAGGACACTCAATTTCTCATAGGAACTTTAGCACAAATCATAGGAGAGAGAGGAGAGAAAGAACCCTAGCTCTTGTTCTTCAAGAATGAGAATGGGGAATGGGGAGAACACTTGGAGAAGGAAGAAAGGGGAACCCCTTAACCCCCAGCCGGCCAGCACAACTCATAGGCTGGCTATGTAGGCTTCCCAGTCCCAGTGCCTCTCTCATGGTTCCAACGGTCACAACCAAATGGTAGCTCCCAACGGTGACAGGCTCCTACCTTCTCGCCGGCTGGACCAAACAGCAGAGCAGCCGATCGCATATAGCACCTAGCCACTTACACGTGGGCCCCAACTTCCAACGAACGAAATGACAAGAGCATAGGGCCAACTGATGCGTAGAACACACCCCTACCCTTTACTCAACGCCACACGACCAAAAGCAGTTGCAGTAGCGCCAGGCCTCTACATGCACCGCTGCTTGCTTTTTCTCTCTACTTGGGAAATTACCAGGAAGCTTCATGCCTTCCTTTACTTTCCACTAGCACATGGGGCCCACAACAAAGGAAACAGAGGAGACAGAATGGGCACCTGCTCGGTGCTCGCTCGGTCAACAAGCGTGAGCGGCTGAGCACTCTAGCTGCGCCCCTACGCTTCCCATGTACGCCGAAGGGTTAGCCCACTTCAAAGGTCGAGCGGGCCAATAGGCCAACCCACAAATGGCACCAATGGGCCAGCCCATGGAGTAGTGACGCATGTAGCTGGCCCAAGCATACCGCATCCCCACTGCGCTCCTGTGAAAATCTAGTTCGGCTAAGGAAAAATTATAGCCGGACCCCTTTGTCTAGGTGCAACCAACAGCTCCTAAAACTCTGCTTTCTTCTTTTCTTGAACCCTCTTTTAAAGTTCTAACTCATCCCAAATGTACCAAACAAACTTTGGTGCTTGAGTTAGCTTTTTCACAAAGACTTTTCAGGGTTAATCTCATCCACCTCACCTCGTTACTAAGCACAATGCATATGCAAATGAGACTCACACTTAGTGGCACTAGATAACCATTGTAATTAAGGATTTCCCCTCTTTATAGTATGGCTATCTATCCTAAACCTGGTCAAGCACTTCTCTACTCAACTTAGACCAGTAAAATGAAATGCCCTACACATATACCTTTGCCTTATGCATTCCATTTCATCTCCTCCAATGTTGATGCCACATAAGCACCAAGCATTATCACCAAATGATATGATCATCTTCATATCATCATATGACCTTATTGGTTCATCGATCTTGACCTCACTTGCTCTTCACCATTGCCTTGGTCCATCAACGCCAAGTCTTTGCTCCAGCTTCCCCACCACGCGGTTTGTCGCTTCAAAGCCTCTCACTTGCCCTTCACACTTGCAACCAGTCTATCAAGCCAAGCCTCATCTTGATCTTCTCTGCCTAGTCACATGACTCTATGTCATGTATCACATGCATTAAGCTCATCCATCACATGTGTACCTATGGACTAATTTTCTGTGCATCTCACATAAACACCTATTAGTCCACCTAGGTTGTCACTCAATTACCAAAACCAAACAAGGACCTTTCAACCAAACACATAAGAAATAGTAGGGAACTCAAAGTGGAAAATAGAGTTGCAACAATAGTACATAGTCTCAGCTGGTGTCCACAATACAAATATTACACATGGTCTATATGGTGGAAGGAAGCCAATTCTACAAGCATAATAGGCATCCACTAGATAGAATTTCCCTACAAGGCAGTGTTGTATTGGCTTACAAGTCTGAACATAAAGGTTTAAGAGTAAATAGGCAGCGATGGGTAGTGAAGTTACCTTTAGGAACACTCAGCCCCCATCTCTCTCTATAGCATCAGCTAGAACCAATGCATCATGAGCAAAACCCTCCCACCCAGCCAGAACAAATGTGAACTTGAGATCAAAGTCAACTATGAAAGCGCTAGTTTGGTTTTGGATAATTGATGAAACCTAGCACTAACCTTTGTCATGAGTTGTGATATGTGCTAGTTTGGTGCAGTCCAAGTGTTAGAGCAAGATGAGGTCCATGGTGATGAAGGTGGACATGAAATGATGATGATCAAGCTCAACTTGGAAAAGAAGAAAGAAAAAAACAAAAACCAAGAAGATCAAGGCAAAGGTATATCATAGGTTTTTGTTTTGGCACTTAAGACACCATAGAGGGTGTAAGTGCACTTAGGATTGAGTGACACTAGGTGACATGACTTTAGCATATGCATTTAGAAACCTAGTGTGCTAACTTTGACCCTTGTAAAATGCTTTGAAAAATGATAACACACGTGCACATAAGTTCTACACTTTGTGGTTAGCAACTTGGAAGCAAGGGTGAAGCAGTTGAGGACTTAGAAAAAGAAAATGAGATGTTTGTCCTCGACCAGACTCTGCTGTGGGATGACCGAACTCACCTCGGTGCGTTCGGTCAATTATAGGAGACGATGCGTAGTAGGTCGATAGCGAGGGTTTGGGACTGGACACTAGCTCGGCTGTGACCAGCGCGTCCGGTCACCTTTTGCTTCAGTGGCACGATGGCGCTACTGGACATGCAGGAGCCGCGTCAGGTCTGTGCTGGCATATGGTGATGTCAGTAGTTTTCATAGCCAGAGACGTGGGGAGCTGACCAGACTCACGAGCGCGTCCGGTCACTCGTGACCTGACATGTCCGATCGATGAAAAATGTCTCTAGACTCTTACTATAATGGAACAGACACGGTGTGGCTTTGCGTCAGGTGCGTTGGAGCGGCGCATTCGGTTGAGTGTTTGACTGCACATTGAACGTTAAGTGACCATTGGCATCCAATGGCTGAGGTTTAAATAGGGACACATGGCGGTCATTGGAGCGACTGGACGCTGGCGACCCAACGCTGGGCTACGTTCGGTCAGCCGGAGAGTGCCCAACGGCTCTTTGAGTCTTGGGGCTCTATAAATAGAAAGGTACCGGCTTGGGGCTCACTCTCTTGGCACTTTGACATACTTGACATCCTTGTAATCCTATGCAAACACCTCCCACTAATCTCCATCATTGATTCATCATCATAGTGAGATGGAGAGTGATTCCAAGTGTATTTGCTTGAGTCATTGCATCTAGTGGCACTTGGGGATCGTTGTGGCTGTGGATTTCTTGTTACTCTTGGTGGTTGCCACCACTTAGATGGCTTGGAGCAGCGGAGGAGCTTCAGCACATGTTGGTGATTGTTCATGGCCAGCTCTAGTGATTGTGAGGGGTCTTGTGCCTTCTCCAACGGAGAGCCAAAAGGTAACTCTAGTGGATTGCCCATGTCATTGAGTTACCTCACATGTGGGTAGGTTTTTACGGTGTCCAATTGTGTGGACGAGGTGCGTGCAACACCTCTGAGCCACCGAACCACTAAGTGTTGGTCGACACAACGGGGACTAGCCTGCCGGCAAGCATGTGAACCTCGAGAGAAAATTGGTTGTCTCTTGCCCTTTGGTATTCTCTCGGCGATTGAATTGATATTCATCTTGTGATTGGTTCACTCCTCTACGTGGCGGTATAATCATCCTACTCACCCATTTACATTACCACAAACTAGTTGTATCAAGCTCTTTAGTGTAGCTAGAATTAAGAGCTTACTTTGTAGTTTAAGTTCATCTAGTGGAGCTCTTTAGTGTAGCAAGTGTGAGAGCTCTTAGTGAGTAGTGACTTAACAAATTATGTGCTTAGTGATCATAGCAACTAGAATTATTGAATATGTGGCTTGCAACCCTTATAGAGCTAGAGCAAGTTTGTATTTAGCTATTTATCATACTAATAAAATTGCTCTAGTGATCTTGTAGATTTTTAAATAGGCTACTCACCCCGCTCTAGCCATATTAGGACCTTTTAAACTACTGCCATGACATTTTGTGTAGTGTTGTGTTTCCTACCCCTAAAGGGTCCCTGAATGTGCCTGGGCCCCTTGCCAACACATGGGTACCATCAATTGCACCTATGTAGTCCAAGGAGTATTGAATTTAAACATAAGTACTCTAATGAAAACAAGACCCTAAACCCAACTGAAAGCATCTAGGCCCCTGGTTGGGTTTTAGTGATTAATGATAATACGAGATTACTATGACTAATGTGTGTTTTGCAGAGGCAATTAAGTTAGGTCATGGTAATGGCAATTGATTGGGCAATCATGGTTGTCATGCCCCTATGACAGAAATCATTTTGATTTTCAAAGGATGGATGACAAGGTTAAGGATGGAGTAGTTCTAAGTGTCGTTTGGTGTTGAAGAGACACTTAGAGTAGTTTAGAACTTTGTTTTTCCTTTGGCTGTACTATTAAGGGGGGTATGGCCTAGTAGTGTCAGGTTTATAAACCCGAGGTCCCTCATGGACCGGCTTCCCAACAAAGGCTCGGCCTAGCAGGCAACGTGGCAAACAAACACGCAGCTCATGGGTCGGCCCAATTACCTAAACAACAGGCCAGAAGGGTGATCCAATCACCGACCAGAAGGTCTGGCCAAGGAGGAACGGTGCCTGTTTCCGACTCTAGCCCACCTCTCTGACCGGAGCACTCGCTTCGGTCTCTAGCCTACCTCCAAACGGCCTCTCCGACCGGAAGGCCTAGCCAAAGCACTATTTCCGACTCTGACCCGTGTCTCCGACTAGGATGCACCAAAACCCCTACTCACTGCTCTTCTCCACCTGGCACATTTAGAGCTGACTAGGACTAACCGACCGAGGATGCCCGCTCAGTAAGGACCAGGGAATGGATGGAGAAAGTAAAGCAGGGCGCATAAGTCAAACCGCAATACCAGGGACCATACCTTGCACACCTGCCAGGCAATACTCTGTGACCTCCCTGGCACGACAGAACCCAAGCAGTACTGTAGGCGCTGACATTTTCCCCTACAGTATTGTGGGTGCCATTAACTCCCATACAGTAAGGCTCTCCCCACATGTCTCAAGGCATCGACAGTGTTGTGGGCGTCGATATTTACCATACCAGACGAACATGGTAAAACCCCTTACATGCCTCCAGGTATCAACAGTGTGATAGGCGCTGACGTCTGCCATACCCGAAGAAAACAACACAACCTCCCATGTGCATCTAACATCCAACAGTGTTGTGGGTGCCTACCATCATCCTGTACCCGCTGGCGTGGGCAACAAGGCTTAGAAGCATACGTACTCTCTCCCTCTCACTTGTAAGGCTATCCCCTTCATCTATAAAAGGGGATGCGCTCTCTCCCAACATTCAGGTGGATTCAGATTCATTCAGATCGACCAAGTTCACTAGTACACAACAGCGGAACCACCAGATTCAAACCATGAGCACACGCTCGAACACTTAGCACATAGCAGAGCTCCTGTTGCTTTCGGTCCCTCTGACCAAAGTTTGACCAGACCTCTTGTACCCCCATCTTTCTTCTTCTCGTTTGTAACCCCACTGCAAACTTTGAGCACCTAGGCTCAGGAATAAAGTCACCGACTGACTCAAACTAGACGTAGGGCACGTTGCCTAAACTAGTATAAACCCTGTGTCATTGAGTGCTAGGCCACCTCCAATCACAACGTATGACAAAACTACAAATATTTACTTATTGGTCACTTTCTGCACCAATAGTTGGCACCGTCCGTGGAGAAGACATTGTACGTTCAACACTTTTTGGTCATCGGATGGCCCACTTTTCTGCCACCTTCGCCATGGTGGGCTCAAGCAATACTATTCGCTTCGACTCACTAGAGTTCCCTACACTCCCACCTATTGGGATGTGGGTTCCACCTGTCTTCAAGCCATCCCAGGCCTTCTTCTTCAAAAGCCTGGACTTTGTCACCGACCGGCTCGGCGTACTACACCTCCGCGAGGAGGCACTTGTTCCGGTGCCCGTCGGAGGGGCACCCTCCATCAGCTTTGGGACACACGACGACTTTAACAACGAGGCATCTGCACTTCATTCCGAGCAAACTCTCTGCTCAAACCCCGTTGTGAGTAATGTACATGCTGTTATTTACTTACTATTCTCTATTTTGCGCCGATTATCTAGAGGGACCCCGTTGTCCCCACCGTGATTGCCATATGACCGGTTCCCCTATGGCCTCGCGTCTCTTACAGATGTGTACTCCCAGAGGCTCCCAAGGATGCCGGCGCCGCCCCCTCTCATGTCCAAATTCGTGGGGATGGCGAGCAATGCTCCCACCTGTTTACTCGACCTCATGGATGACGATGTTGAGAGTGACAGCTCCAGCAATGGTGACGTTGCGCCTAGGCACCGTCCGTCCTGGGAGTGCGCTATGGCGGACACTCTGGGACAACCACCAGTGGTAATGGAGTCCTTGCAAGCTCACACCCCTTTGGACCCTTGTGCGGAGACCCCCATGCTCACATGGGAGCATGGCAAGGAGCTACGACAACAGCAGCTGAACCAGCCACCGACTGTGCCCGTGTGCTCGGCGCACCACACTGCACCCCATGCGCATAAACCAACGAGCGGTGCTAGGGGTCATGCCCGTCGAGTCCAACGCAACACCATGGACAGGGGGATGATCCCCCATAGTTCGCTCGGGCCAATTAGAACATCGTCGCTGTGGTAATGCTTCTGCATGGGCTTTCCGAGCCGAACGACCCCCAGGAACAGGTGATCCACCAAAACCTCCGGGCACTAGTGGAGACCGCCGCCGTTCAACAGGCGGAGAGCTCCACATTGCGACATTGACTCACAACGCCTCTCCCCACCAAGCAAGTAGGGATGCACTAGATGAATTGTCCCGCTCGATCATCGCTACAGCCACCTCGGTGGCATCTACTAAGCCTCTCCCCACCAAGAACGTTTACACAGGGGCTCCCCCATGAACTTAAACTTTTTGCATCTACTAAACTACTTATACTTTACAAGCTATTGGGCGGCTTGGTGGCATCTGCTGTCGATGCGACTGACGAAGGCATGGGCTGCTCACTCCTCGGTGGGATGACATTCGGCTCGGTTGAAGGCAGGGCGATGTCCACTTCTGACCTAGGCTCCGTGCCATCCACAGACTAGGTGACGTCCCCCCCGACACACGCTTTCAGCCATGTCCTCACAGAGGGCATCCATCACCCACTACGTAGAGACATGCTCTGCCACCAACCTTGCGTGTGGTAGCAAGCTCTTCCTAAGCGATTGGATGTCCTCTGTGCTCAAGCCGTTGGCATACCCGCTATATATAGTGGCGAAGTCTAGGTTCGGGTGGCACGTCGCCACCAAAGTCAACACCCCCGATGCTCCTTAAAATAGCCCGTGTGTGATGAGGGCTCAAACCTCATCCAGGATCTCCGCTAGCTAGATGGCGAGCATGCTAGTACTTGGCACCAACCCGAAGACCTCCGAGACGACAAGCTAGGCAACATTGCGGAACTAGTCAAGTTCCCCCTCAAGAGCACATCGCTCTTCAAGGGACTTGGCCAGCGCCTCTACATTCTAGACAAAAGTCGCCTTGACCGTCTCCAGGTCCCGCTCCAACGACTTCACCTTTCTACCTAGCTCTGCAAGAAGGGCGACAAGCTTAGAAACAAGCTAAGGGATGGAACCAACATGATGAAAAACAGAGACGGTACGTATCGAGGCTGAAGTTCTCGAGGGTGGAGAATTCCTTCGCCTACTAGGCCACCTGCTCGTGCAGCCAGGCGCTCACCTCCTCCATCCCCTTCACCTAGCCCTAAAGCATGAGCACTTCCTGGTCTACCTTCGACCGGGCCTTTCGCTCTGACTCTAGGGCCTTTCGCACCGACTCTAGGGTGTTCCGCTCTGACTCAAGGGTCTCTGGGGATTTTTGGAGCACTGCCTCGGTGTCCGCTAGGGATTTCCACAACCCCACCTTGGTCTTCACTTGGCGAGCCTTCATCGCGTCAAGCCCCCGCTCAGCGGCGGTCGCTCGCTCCGCTGCACGCTGCTCCTCGACTCGTACCGCGGTCACCTTGGACGCTTAGAACTAGGACTCACGACGGGTGGACTCTAGCTGACACTCAAGCTCGGCCATCCGAGCATGCTCCATCTGGAGGAAATAGGACTTATAGGATGACATCTCCTTCAGACCCTACAAAAATGAGAGACAAGCATGTTGAGGCAACAAACAAGAGACTAAAAGATCAAGGATGAACATGGGAAACTCACCTCCGCGGCGAGCTGCAGGTCGACCTTGACCAACTGCTGGGCAGACTTAACCCGCTCCTAGGCATCCTCAAGCTTCACCGATAGCTCAGCGAGATCGGACTCCATGGCGAGTCCTTTCCCCCCAAGGATGTCCCAGAGCTAACACTCCTATGAATACCGAAGGATGAACCACACATTTGACGGGTCCTTGAGGCAGGGCCACTCTAGGTCACCCTTTGGTAGCCCAATGGAGGGGCCAGCCTCCGACCGAACCACCGCCAGCTCCCGCGACAGCACCGGTAGCTCCACCACGTCATTTGCTTTGTCGTCAGATGGGATCTCCACCACCTCAGTTGCATGGGCCGCTGATGGGCGTTCTGACTCTGTTTTGGCCATGTCTCCCCATAGTGCCTTCAGCTTCGACCACGAGGGTGAGCCATGCAGTCCTCCACCTGGCGAGGCAGGGGCTCAGTCTCCTTCTCCTCTTCTGCCGTAGCTGGTGGAGGATGGACCATGAGGGACACCACCGGCGAAGCCTCCGCCATCGCCACTGAGATCACCGCCAGCACTGTCGTCACCGCTGCAGCTGTACTAGCAACCGACCCAGGAAGCACCATCCCTAGACGGGAAGGACTCACCACCACCACACTATTCCCCCACCGCTCGCCATGGCGCACTACGGGGTGGGCCTCCAAACCTCCTACATAGGAGTTGGGGCGATGCTCAACCCCATCATCATCCGCCCACTGACAAAAAGTACAGGTCAGTCATACTCCAAAAAAACCCAACAGCAAAAGATCGAAAAGAAACAAAGAAAACCAGACCGGGAGGTAAGCGGCATGACTCTAAAACCAGGACCCGGCGTCGAAGGGCCCGTAGGGCGAGGACCGCTCCCAGGCTGCAACCCACGCCCCCTCAGTTCAGCCAGGGGCAGAATCGTCCCAACCAGCTCCTGCCCGACCTATGGGTCACTGTGACCTTTGGCTCAGGATGCGCGGACCGGAGCAGCAGGCGGGGCATCCTCCCACTACGAGTCATGCGCTGGCACTGGTTTCGGTGACACATGGGTGTAAGCCCGCTCCTCTGACCCCCTAGCATGCTCGGCCACGCCCGCTGTAGGTGGGGACGAGACTGGCGACGCCACCAAGGGGCGCGGTGACCGCGTTCGCTTCACCTCTTATTCGCCGATGGCGTCCAAGCTCGCAGCACGCTTCCTTAGCATGGGAACCTCGGCGTGCCTCTTCGCCTCTTGCTCATCTCTAGCAGACATCGTGGTAGGGTCACGACGCTCCACTAAGGTCACGATGACCTCCTGACTTTCCTCCTCCTCGGAGAAAATCATGTCATCCACCTCTGTGGGATCCTCTAACTCGAGCTCTAACTCGACGTCGCTCCTTCTTTCCCTGGCCTTCACGCACCGGGAGACCTCCTTCTCCTTCTCATGCTTCCACCGAGCCTCCTCGATTTTCTTCTTCCTCCTGGCATCCGCCGCCTCCTTCTGGGTGGCCTACCGAGCCATGCCCTCTGGTCCCTTTAGGAGGTGTGGCCAAGACTTGTAAGCATCAAGTCCCTACAAAACAGGCGACTCGAAATAAAAAAACAGGAAAGCAGAGGGGAAAAGAACATGGAGTAAAGAGAGGAGTGCATACCAGTTTGGACACCATCGAGGCGTTGAGAGGTCTGGGCTTTCCATCGACCCTCTCTTTGGGCTTCAGCTGTAGCACCCAGTCGAGGTGACTCCAGACCTCATGATTCGGTAGCTCCTCCAGCGATGCACAATCGGGGTCCAATAGGCCGCCGTACCTCCACATCGGTCATGCCCTCTCCGCCAATAGAGCGACTTGGCAGCGATAGAGCATGTGAAACACCCGCACCCCATCAAGGGCGTGCTGCATAAGCTTCTAGAGCTCCTCCTCGATGATCTCCACCTTCTTCTTCTCCTAATGGGAAGGGCCCCATGACCAACTATCCTGCTTCTTCAGCCTCCCACCGGTGAACATCGGGAACGGTGCCTCCACCGGGTTCCTAATATAAAACCACTCCTCGTGCCACCCCTGGTTGGAGTCACAGGGGATGTACATGGGATACGAGCCTCCCGCACTCGGTTTTCTCTATAGGGTGAAGCCCCCCACCGGCGCGACCTCAGGTGGATTCCCCATCGGCAAAGCTCGCCTAGAGAACAACCGCCGGAGGAAGGCCTCGCAGACAGTGATGAAGCCAGCGAGATGCAACACCCCCGTCGGATTGAGGTACTACAGCTCCAGACCCCACTCATTGAGGAGCCCATGTAGGAACCAGTGCACGGGGTATCCTAACTATAAGGTCCTAATGGCTAGAGGGGGAGTGAATAGCCTATTAAAAATTCTACAACAACACTTAACAATCCGGTTAGACAATTATGGGGAGAAGGAAGTGTTGCGCTAGCCTACTAAAAAAGCAAGCCACCTACCACAGTTCTAGTTTATATATTTTATATCCACACAATAGCTATGATACTACACTAAGTTAATGTGCTCTCAAAGGCTAACTAAAGAGCCACACTAACCAAACTAACAAGCTCTCATAACTAGCTACACTAAAGAGCTTGACAACTAGTTTGTGGTAAAGTAAAGAGAGTGAACAATTTGTTTATACCACCATGTCGAGGAAGGAGCCAATCAATCACAAGAATGAATACCAATGAAGACCAATCACCTTGGAATCAAATGATGAACACAATTATTTTTTACCGAGGTTTACTTGCTTACCGGTAAGCTACTCCTCGTTGTGGCGATTCACTCACTTGGAGGTTTACGCGCTAATTGGCATCACACGCCAAACCCTCGATAGGGTGCCACACAATGAGCACAAGATGAGGATCACACAAGCCACAAGCAATCCACTAGAGTACCTTTTGGCTCTCCATGGGGAAAGGTCAAGAACCCCTCACAATCACCATGATCAGAGCCAGAGACAATCACCAACCTCCGCTTAATGATCCTCGCTGCTCCAAGCTATCTAGGTGGCGGCAACCACCAAGAGTAACAAGCAAATCCTGCAGTGAAACACAAACACTAAGTGCCTCTAGATGCAAACACTCAAGTGATGCACTTGGATTCTCTCCCAATCTCACAAAGATTATGAATCAATGATGGAGATGAGTGGGATGGCTTTGGCTAAGCTCACAAGGTTGCTATGTCAATGCAAATGACCAAGAGAGTGAGCATGAGCTGGCCATGTGGCTTAAATAGAAGCCCCCATGAAATAGAGTCGTTGTACCCCTTCACTGGGCACAACATGGGGTGACCGGACGCTCTGGTCATATTGACCGGACGCTGGACCTCAGCGTCCGGTCACGTGATGCGTGCCACGTGTCCCCTCTCTTCAAATGTTGATCGCCTGATCTCAACGGTCAAGTGACGACTGGACGCAGTAGCTCAAAGTGACCGGACGCTGAACCCCAGCGTCTGGTCATTTCTAGTAAGCATCCAGAAATGATTTTTTACTACCGAACACGTCCGGTCATGCTCGACCGGACTCACCCAGCGTCTGGTCACTTGGCATTTCCCCTATGCATGACCATGTTAGTGTGACCGGATGCAGCCAGCCAGCGTTCGGTCATTTCAGTGCCAGCGTCCGGTCAACGACCGACGCTGCGCTTCTTCTGCTGCTACTAACCGGACGTGCCGATCCATCAAAGACCAGCGTCCGGTCACTTATAGTGACCTCCATCTTTTCAGTCTAGGGCGCTGGTGGCACCGTTGGACACTCCGCCGGTGAAGTTCCTAACCCTTGCTCAAATGTGTCAACCACCAAGTGTATCACCTTGTGCACATGTGTTAGCATATTTTCATAAACATTTTCAAAGGGTGTTAGCACTCCACTAGATCCTAAATACATATGAAATGAGTTAGAGCATCTAGTGGCACTTTGATAATCGCATTTCGATAGGAGTTTCACCCCTCTTAATAGTACGACTATCAAACCTAAATGTGATCACACTCTCTAAGTATCTTGATCACCAAAACAAAATAACTTCTACTATTTATACCTTTGCCTTGAGCCTTTTGTTTTTCTATTTCTTCTTTTCAAGTCCAAGCACTTGATCATCACCATGGCACCGCCATCATTATGTCATGATCTTCATTTGCTTCACCACTTGGAATGTGCTACCTATCTCATGATCACTTGATAAACTAGGTTAGCACTTAGGGTTTCATCAATTCACCAAAACCAAACTAGAGCTTTCACTAACCCACGCTCATGGAAGGCGAGAAAGGAAACCACATCGCCGGGCTGAGGTTGCGGGAACTCCTCCCTCCTAGGAGCCCTCTAGTGCGCCTCCTCCTTCGATGATAGAAACACCTTCACAACAAAGGCCTTCAGCACCGACTCCCTCATGGTGGATGACCTCCAGTCCAACATCTCGCTCCAGGTTTGCGAAAGGATTTATGAGTTTTTCCCTCTCCCTCGCTCTCCCCCTTTTCTTACTAGGAACCGCCGCGGCTCTTAAAGACGCTCTTGGCAAGAACGAAGATGAGAAGAGACGACAGATGAGGAATAGGCAAAGGAACGGGGTGAAAAGCCTTCTCCCTTCTCCTACTTAAGGAAAAGGGTGCACCAGTTAGGGAAGGCGTGCCGATCGGGAAAAGGCAAAACAACGGGTGAAAAATCCTCTCCCTTCCCCATTTAATGCAGATGGGATACGATGGGACATGCCCTGACCGATGAGACACACCCTGCCTGACAGAACGGTGCCTGATCAGACGGGATGTGACCTAGGTATGTCCCACCACTACCGCACGACGGGCGCAAGAACCAAAGCACCACCGCACACAAGCAGCTCTCCGCATCCCCAGGCGGGACTAGGAAAAACCCAAAACAAGATCTCCGCCAGGAGAAACCATCAGGCTTCCTAAGTCGATCGAACGGCTCAGGAAAAACACTGAGAGACAGGTAAGGAGCAAAGGGACGCCCCATGTAGGCCATGCCGACTCCGTCACGAACGATGAGCACGGGTCCTGGTCGGACATTTCCGAGTGGAGCTCTTCAAACCCCGTCACTCGAGTCATCAAGGTAACACTACCGACCCCCGCTATTTCTTTATAATCATTTCATATATCCATACACGCATTCATTCCATACAACCATGCCCCCTAGACGATTCGGGCCCTAAACCGCCCGGGGGCTTGGGAACTAAGCCATTGCAAGTGCAGTAAAATGCATCACAACGCTTCATGTTGCGTCACGAAGCGGCAGTTGCCTCATTCGACATGAGCAACGAACGACCGGGGTTCGAAGGCCGGCCCACAAAGGGCTCGAGGCCGCCCCACGTCAAATAGAGCTAGGGGAGAAAAATGTAGATGAGCCCCGTGCGGCCCTCGCCCAGTTTGCCCCAAAGTAGACATGGTCATCTCAACCTTCTCGTTTGATCCTAAACCTCTTGCTAAGCCCACAGAATCTCCATCGAGGGAAGGCCAGCAGGCCACCCGGGTCGGTCTCTAAAACGACCCAAGCATCTGCTGGGTTGCAGGTAATGGAGCAGTGGAATGTCACAAGAGGACAATGCTGACCCTATCATGAACGATGGACCCAGATTCCACTCGATCATACCCGTTAGCGAGCTCACCAAGCACGTCACTCGAGCCCAAGCGATCGAGGCAAGTGACAAAACTTAGTCCCTTCAGTTGTGAGAAACCGAGGATGGGGTAACACACACAACTCAAACCGACCCCTACCAAAGCCCAACGGGGCTTGGGGGCTCAAGACTTCCAAACGCCTGGGTCTATGACCCCAAACTCGCCCCATCCCTTGGCTATGCTTCGACTGCACACCAAATGCATGGGTCTGCAACACTGAACTCGCCTTATCCCTCAGCTACGCTTTGACTGCACACTAAACGCCTAGGTCTGCGACCCCAAACTCGCCCCATCCCTCGGATACACTTCGACTACGCACCAAATGCCTAGGTCTATGACCCCAAACTCACCCCATCCCTCGGATATGCTTCGATTGCACACCAAAAAACACCTAGGTCTGCAACCCCGAACTCGCCCCATCAGGATCTGCGAGCTCTGGCTCGCCCAATCCCTAAACTAACTAACTATCTACCTCAGCTGGACAGGCTGCACCAAGGCTAGGATCCATGACTCTGACTCGACCGATCCCATGGCATGCACCGATGCTAGGACCCATGAGCTGCATCTCGTCCAATCCCTAAACTAACTACCTCACCTGATCCCACGGTGTGCATCGATGCTAGGATTCATGAGCTCTACCTCGCCTGATCCCAAAACTAAATGCCTCGGCTACGCAACAATGCCTTGGCTGATGGCTTCGTCTCGACTAAAAAACACGCACACATGCCCACTGACAACACTCTCTAGACGATTCTGCCCAAATCACCCGAGGGCTTGGAGGCTACACCCGCGGGTGCGCTCGCGCGCACCTGCTGACAAAATTAAACTTCCCCCGCTGGCAACATGAAAACCCCCCAAATGATCCTACCCAAATCGCCCGGGGGCTCGGGGGCTACACCCATGGGTGCGCTCGCGCGCACCCACCGTCAAGACGAAAAAACCCCCAACCGATTCTGCCCAAATCGCCCGAGGGCTCAGGGGCTACACCCGCGGGTGCGCTCATGCGCACCCGCCGTCAAGACAAAAATCCCACCGACGATTCTACCCAAATCACCCGGGGGCTCCTTTCAGGTTCATAAACCTAGGGTCCCTCACGGACCGGCTTCCCAACAAAGGCTCAGCCCAATAGGCAACGTGGCAAACGAACACGCAACTCATGGGCCGGTGCAATTACCTAAACGACAGGCCAGAAGGGCGATCCAATCACCGACTAGAAGGTCTAGCTAAGGAGGAATGGGGCTCGTTTCTGACTCTGGCCCACCTCTCCGACCGGAGCACTCACTTTGGTCTCTAGCCCGCCTCTGAATGACCTCTCCGACCGGATGGCCTAGCCAAAGCACTATTTCTGACTCCGTCCCGCGTCTCCGACTGGGATGCACCAAAACCCTTGCTTACTGCTCTTCTCCAATTAGCACATTCAGAGTCGACTAGGACTAACCGATTGGGGATGCCCGCTTGGTAAGGACCAGGGAACAGATAGAGAAAGTAAAGCAGGGTGCACAAGTCAAACCGCAATACCAGGGACCATACCCTACGCACCTGCCAGGTAGTACTCTGCGACCTCCCTGGCATGATAGAACCCAAGTAGTATTGTAGGTGCCAACATTTTCCCCTGCAGTATTATGGGCGCCATTAACTCCCATATGTTAAGGCTCCCCCCACATGCCTCCGGGCAACGACAATGTTGTGGGTGCCGGCATTTACCGTACCAGACAAACACGGTAAAACCCCTTACATGTCTCTAGGTATCAACAATGTGACAAGCACCGATGTTTGCAATACTTGAAGAAGACAACACAACCTCCCATGTGCATTTGACATCCAACAGTGTTGTGGGCGCCTACCATCATTATGTACCTATCGGCGTGGGCAACAAGGCTTAGAAGCATACGTACTCTCTCCCTCTCACTTATATGGCCATTCCCTTCATCTATAAAAGGGGATGCGCTCTCTCCCAACATTCAGGTGGATTCACGTTGCTTGAACCAGTATAAACCCTATGTCATTGAGTGCTAGGCCACCTCTGATCACAACGTACAACAAAACTACAAATATTTACTTGTTGGTCACCTTCTGCACCAACAAGTAGCTTGACCTAGGTGAGTCTAGTGGGTTAGGTGTGGTGCACACTTGTCAAATCTAGCACTAGGTTGCTCAGGAGTAGCCCTAAGATCAATTGGAGCAAACTTCATTCACATATGATTTCGAGTTGGAAGTGAATGGAGGGTCAAATGACTGACCGGACACTGGTCTGGTTGTGGCCGAATGCTGAAGGGTGAGTCCAATCAGTTCATTTGATCAACTGGAGCCGTCTAGTTGTGACCGAATGCTGAGTGAAAAGTGGCTAAATGCTGGGTGCTAGAGTCCGGTCAACTCTAGAGAGGTTCCAGAGAGGGAATTTCCTGATCGAACATGTTCAGTCATTGCTGATCAGATGCTAGTCAGGATCCGGTTACTGACCGGACGCTGAACAGCGAAGTGACCAAACTCTGGGCGCCAGCATCCGGTCAACATCAGTAAAGTTCCAGAGAGCAATTTTCGTGACCGGATGCGTCTTGTCAGTACTGACCAGACGCAGGTAAGAGTCTAGTCACAACTTAACAGCTCTATGGCGAGGATAACTGACCGGAGCATCCGGTCACCTTGACCGAAGCATCCGGTCATCCTACAGAGTGCTAATGCAACCTCCTAACAGTTTGTTTTGAATGAGGGGGTATAAATACTTCATTCATTCATCCAAGGGAGGTCTCTTGCCCATTTGTTCAGCTGAGAATCATCCTTGAGAGTGCTAAGGAGAGCAAGAGCCTAGTGAGGTGATTGAGATTTGAGAATCCAGGATTAAGGCCTCATTAGTGCAAGAAGAGCAGCAAGTGTGCATCCACCCTTCTTATTAGGCTTGTTGTGGTCAAGTGAGAGTTCATGCTTGTTACTCTTGGTGATCGCCATCACCTAGATGGCTTGGTGGTGATCGGGAGTTTGGTGATCATCAGACAGAGCTTGTAGATGACCCAACTCAAGTTATGAGCGGTTGTGGGCGATTCACCGTGATGGAGTGTCGAAGAATCAGCCCGTAGAGAGCACTTGATCCTTGTGTGGATCAAGGGGGAGCTACACCCTTGCACGGGTGCTCCAACGAGGACTAGTGGGGAGTGGCGACTCTCTGATACCTTGGCAAAACATCGCCGCATTCCTTCTCCTCTCTTTACTTTAAGCATTTACATTTGAGCAATTTAATTATTGTCTTTACATTCTTAGAATTGCCATGCTAGAGTAGGATTGGAACCTAGGGTGCAAAACTTGTGTGTGGTAGATCAATAGGAACACATTCTAGGCACAAGGGGTAAAGTGGGCTAAGTGTAGGGTTTAATTATTGCAAGGAATTTTAGAATTAGCCCAATTCACCCCCCCCTCTTGGGCATCTTGATCCTTTCACCAACATAATGGAACCAAGGCAGTAAATAGTTACCTTGAAAAAAGGGTTCCACCTATGACTTCCCAAGATTTTGGGATGAGTTGAACAAGTTGGGGGTTTGATCAGGTCACCCCTTAGCTCCCCAATAGCAAAAAGAACCTGGTGAAAGTGTTTGTTAGCTATCTCTATGGATCTCCTAAAGCTATGATGAACAACTCTAAACCTTTGATTGTGCCCAACCACATGGAGAAACATGCCCACTTGTTCCTCTATAGAGGAATTAATGGTGTCCACAATTAAGCCCCTCTGCCTAAACAAGTTGCAGAGTGCAAAAAAAAGGTGCTCTATTCATCCTAAGCATGGCTAAACATTCAACATCAGTTGAGTTGTAAATGAGAGAAAGGTTTTTCTCCCTATGCTCATCTGCTTCTAACCTAGGTCCACAACAATTTGGCTCATCTTCCACTCTACGCCTTTTCAGTTTAGAAGAAACATGGGCAACCATGACAACTACCATGGCAGCTGCCTGTGAAGCCATGGTAGATCTTTGCTGCTGCAAATCCATCTACATGGTGAATGAAAGTTTCATTTTAGGTTCAGCATGCCTTGCTAGCCTCAAAATGCACATCATTACAAACATAAAAAATAACTCAACTGATGTTGAATGTTCAACGATGCAGACATGGCGGGCATCGTTGAACACAGTGAGTTGTAGCCTTACTAGCCTCTAAATGCACATCCTTGGGAAGATGATCCCATGATCCACTGTCCCCTTGATGTAGCATAGTAGCTGCTTTACAGTAGCCCAGTGATCCTCTTTAGGATCCTCCATGAAGCGACTGACGTAGCCCACGGTGAACGCAATGTCCGGCCTCGTGTGGACTAGGTAGCGCAGACCACCGATGATGCTCCAGTAGAGTGTTGCATCCACTTTCGTCGTGGTACTGGCCTTCGTCAGCTTCAGCCGCTCCTCCATCAGAGTCACGCATGGCTTGCACTCAGCTATGCTGCTCCTCTCCAACAGCTTGGAGGCATAAGCGCTCTGACCGAGCATGAGTTCCTCCTTCCCCTATCTCACCTCGATGCCAAGGTAGTAGGAGAGTGCGCTAAGATCGCTTATTCAAAAATGAGCCACCATCTCGCGCTTGAAGCTATTGATGTCCTCCATGCGCGCGCTGGTGACGATTAAGTCATGCACATAAACTCTGACGATGAGCTCCTCCTTCTCCCATCACCGTGTGTAGAGTGCATTCTTGGCTACACACCTCTAAAACCCAAGCTCGCTCAGCATGGCATCAAGCTTGGTGTTCCATGCTCGGGGAGCCTGCCGTAGCCCGTATAGCGCCTTGCGCAGTTGGAGCACCCTATGCTCCTCTCCCTTGATGGCGAAACTTGGAGGTTGCCTGACAAAGATAGTCTCCGCTAGTTCACCATTGAGAAAGGCCAATTTAATGTCCAACTGATGGACGCGCCAGTCCTTTGCTGCTGCCAAAGCAAGTAGCAAATGGATTGACTCCATGCACGCTACTGGCGCAAAGACCTCCTCGAAGTCTATGCCCTCACGCTGAACAAAGCCTTAGGCGATGAGGTGCGCCTTGTGCTTGACAATGGCACCGAGCTCGTCCCGCTTGATCTTATACACCCACTTCAGGCTGATCGGATGACATCCTAGAGGTGAATCGATGAGCTACCAAGTCTCGTTTTCTTCGATCGCCTTCATCTCCTCTAGCATCGCCCGTCGCCAGTTTCCATCGTGCTCGGCTAGCATGAATATGGGTGGTTCCTCTGCACTGATGAGTAGTAGCTCTGCGTCGTTGAGTAGCCTGCTAGCCAGACCTAAGGGACCTGTGCCCCGACGATGTTGTCCAGCCTACGGAACTCAGTAATGTCACTTGGAGGTGAGACGAACTTGATCGGCGTCGATGGAGTTCTCTATTCCACCGAAGTGCTTGGCATAGCACCTTGAGTGCTCGGCACTACTTCTGGACAGCTCATCATAACTCCTGCAGTGTCTAGCCACACTGTAGGAGTGCCTAGCCTCAGTCTTGGAGTGGTTGGCACCACTGCAAGACGTCTTGGCTCCACCACGGGAGTGCTCGGCACCCGTCCTAGAGTGGTCGCCACCACTATAGAACCTCCTGGCACCACTCCTGGCATGCTCGACATCCCTCTAGGAGTGCTCGGCACTCCTATTGGAGTGCTTAGCATCCCTCCCGAAGTGCTCGACACTGCCCTAGGAATGCTCGATTCTACCACTGGAGTGCTCAACGCTCCTCCCGAAGTGCTCGGCACATCTTCCCCAGCATCTCTACCACCGTGGATGACCAAGTGCTCAATGACGAAGGTGCTGGTGAAGCCGCCAGCTTCCCCCATACTCGGACTGCCCTAGTCCCAAGCCGCCTCCTCGTCGAACACGACGCTGCGCGAGACAAGCACCTTGTCTCCATGCAGGTCGTAGAGCCGGTACGCCTTGGTACCCTCCACGTAGCCTAGGAACACCATGGGTGTGCTCCTGTCCTCTAGCTTGGTGAGGTTTGGCTTTGTCTTCTAGATGTGGCTGATGTAGCCAAATGTCTAGAGGAAGGACACGCTCGACTTGCGCCCATACCAAGCTTTGAACGACGTCTTGCCTGTTAGGGCCTTGGTTGGAGCGCAGTTGAGGATGAACACCGCCGTGGTCACTGCCTCACCCTAGAACTTTGCCGTCATGCATTTGGCCTTCATCATGGATCAGGCCATGTCAACCACCATCTGGTTCCGTCTCTCCACCATGCCATTCTGTTGTGGCAGTACGGCGTGGTGTGGTGTTGCCCCACACCCTAATCCATGCAGTACATAGCGAACTCCACCGAAGTGAATTCGCTGCCGCGATCAGTCCTCGGCACGTGGAGCTTCTTGCCACTCTCAGCTTCCATGCGCATCTTGAACTTCTTAATCGTTGTAGTCGCTTCGTCCTTGCTCGTCAGGACTTGCAGCCACATGTAGCGACTGCAATCATCCACGAGCAGGAGGAAGTACCACCGACCACCGTTTGTAGCAGGCGTGATCGGCCCATAGAGGTCGCCGTGGACAAGCTCGAGAGCATCCTTCGCGTGATACTTGGCCGCCTTTGGGAAATGTAGCCTCCTCTACTTTCTAGCCAGGCAGCTATCACACAGCTCGCCTCTGTGCTTGATGTGGGGTAGACCTCAGACCATCTTCTCCAGCCGACCAAATACGTCGAAGCTGAGATGTCCGAATCGAGCATGCCACATCCATGGTTTCTTGGAGTGCCTTGCCACCAGGCACATCAGCTACTCTACCTTCAGGTTGAGCAGGTACAACCGGTTCAGGGACCTCTTCACCTTGGTAAGAAGTCGCTGCTCCCGGTCCCTAATCCTAAGGACTCCGTCCTCGATCAATACCTTGCTACCATGCTCATCCAGCTGACCAATGCTGATGATGCTGGAACGTAGCTGTAGGATGTAATATACATCCGTTAGCGAGCGGTGCTCCTAGTTCTATCACCTAAAGATGATGGTGCCACGCTCTTAGATAGCCACCCTTGAGCCCTCACTAAACTTCACCGTACCGGTAACATCGCCGTCGAGCACAAAGAAGGATGCTGATGAGGACATCACTTCTTCATCATATACAAGCCAAGGAGAGGAGGAGGACTAGCATGGGCGTCCAATTCATCTTTCTCATGGTGGAGGCCCAGTCCAACTGAAGTTGGAGTCCATCTCGGGTTCTCGGACCAATCTGCCTTAAATTGGTCACCCAGGACGCATCTGGACTCTGTTTTCGATGATCCACATATGGTTGAAAAGCTAATTTGATAAGGAAGCCAGTCCAAGTGATCTCATGTCAAAATACCTTCGAAATCAATAAGAATCATCTAAATAAGTGAGCATCCAGAATCTGCCAGGGTGCTACGACACCGTCTTTTGGTCCGTTATACCGTGTATCATGTTTGGGCCCATTAGGGGGCACGTCTAGGGGGGTGATGCCCAAGACTCTATAAATAGCAGCCGTCGCTCTCCTTAAGGTTTGGGTTTTATTTAGTTCTTGATTTTCTCGTGAAAAAGATATCATTTTGCTGCAACTGTGCCACCAAGACTGTTTGCTGTGAACCAGCGCCCCAGTTCTTGATCTTGTTTGCCTATGGCGATTAGTCCTTTCGAATAAAGACTTGAACTCCTTCTTGTTATCATAAACCTCATATTTATTTGTAGTTTTAGATTATGTTCATCCTGTTCTTGCTTATGTTCTCGATTCGCTTGTAGGAAAGCCTTCTCGGCGAGGTCAATCGCGTTCGCGTGGTTGATAACCAATGGAGCAGTGGTGTAACGGTTGCGGGGGTCTGAATCAGTCTTGATTCAAAGCCTAAATCGTGAATGTCGAGTCTCCACCAATTGACACTATCATACCTTTCGGAAGATCGGGCCTAGTCTACATCAGATGCCTTGGAGCCCGTCATATGGTTACTGGCTCCAGAGTCCAGATACCACCGCTGCTCCTGGTCGGCACGCACACGCCTGAGGTGGACTTGGATGCATGGTTCATCGAGGTTGACGGTCTTAAGGTGTAACACCCTGGTGTTACGGTCCTTTTTAGTGCTGTGATTTAGGCCTCAGTAAAACTTTCGAAACGAGTTTCTCGAAATTTTGATTTAAAATATACAAGAAACGATAAGCGAAGCTTGTGTAAATAAGTAAACCATTGTAAAAGTTACGATGGATGAACGTGCCCCAAAGCAAAGTGCTATTACAGCGATATATATAAGAGTGCCTGAGCCAGAAGCACGTGGTCCTGTTTCCGAGTCAACTTGTGTCAATTTCGTCGTGCTGTTCTTGTTTAATGAAAGTTTGGCCAAACCCTCACGTCGTTCGTTTGCTCTGCCTTTGATCGTTCTGGCTGGTCGATGTCTGTCTCTGTGCCGAAGTCAACTTGCTGCTGCTGTCTCTGTTTAGCTTTCGACGAGTCTGCAGTGCCAGCGCGTGTACGATCCGCGTGCTGCTGTCCCCGTGCCTCTTACTTTCTTTACCACAGAGCTCCATGCCGCCATGCTGTGTCCCACCCTTTCCCTTTTCCCCTGCTGACCGCACACAAGCGCCAGCCATGGCCAACCACCCACGCTGCGCCCACACTGGACTGTAGCCACACCGCATCCACACCCCTTGCCCTCTACGCTGTCTCTCTCGCACTATGTCTTCCTGGCCGCGCGCGCGTGCCTCACCTCGCCGAAGGGTGGTCCGCCGTAGCCTTGCCTTCTATGGTCCCGCCACACCATCCTGGTCCGCGCTGGCCACGCCCTCGGCCCCGCTGCTACCCGCACGCCACCGGCCAACATCGTTGCCCCTCCTCCGTGCTCTTGCCGCCATCGCTGTGCCTCCTCGAGCCATCACCCCACGCATGGCCGTACCTCGCCTCGCTCCTCCACGCTGTCGTGGCTGCTTCCACCACCGCCACCGTGCGCGCGAGCGCACTCCACCGCATCGCCTGAGCCCGGGCGTGGCTCTGCTGCTCCGCTGCTCCGCACGTTCCTCAGCCCTATGCTGACCCGTGGCCGCTGCCCTACCTGTGCCCGTAGTGTCTCACCGTGGCCGTTGCAGCGCCGTGGCACGTTGGAGTTGCCATGTGCGTGGCCGGCCATTGCCAGCACCGACGCCCCTATTTTCTCCCACGCCACCGTCTCAGGCCATGTCATCATCGCCTCGCCATCATCTGCGCGGCCTGCCTACTGCCCGTGGCCGGTGATGCGCCCCGCTGTCGAGCCAGTTTGCCCTACCACCGTGCGTGGGCGCATGGGTCCCACTGTCGCGTCCCGTGCCACGCTGCTTGGCCACCGACGCCGCTACGGACCATGCCGCGATGCCCCGCAGCCGCCATCACCGTGAGCGCGTGCTACTCATCAGAGCCGGCCCACCGGCCGCCTAGAGCCACCCTACCGGCGCTGTAGGGCCACTGCCTCACCTCCGCGCCGCGCCCCTCAGCCACGCGTGAGCACACCATGCTCGGCCGGTGCCGTAGGGCCGGTGGCTGGTCTCCTCTGTCCGTGCTCTGCTCCTAGGAAGAGTAGTAAAGGTGAGAAGGTGAGAAATCCAAGGAATAGAAATACACAGGGTGTTTTCTGCAAAATACATGACTCATTGAACAGTAATCTGGACCTTGGATTGATTAGAGAAGAGTATAGGGGTCACTTCGCAAAAATGCCATCGCCGCCATGCCCCAAGCCGTGTTGGGCCAGCTCATTGGGCCGGCCTGCCGTGGCTGCGTCCCGCCTGGGCCGTCGCGCCGCGTGGACTGGCCATCTGCTGGGCCTCGCGCCTCTGCGGGCCACGCGCGCCGCGCGCCCTGGCTGGACCACGCTTAGTCGGTGGGCCACGCAACGCTACTGGGCCACCGCCTGCCCGCCGCTGGGCCTAGCCAAATGGGCCACTGGGCCGATTGTTGTCTGTTGGCCCTTTTGTTCTAAGCAATTGCTAATTTAGTCTCAGGAATAAAATTATAAAATCAATATAAAATAGTATAGGGATCCAAAAATTGTGAAACTAGTTTTGGTAAGTTCCTAAAATCATGATCTATCTGTTAGTATAGTTGGTTCACATAGTGTGATATTATTCCTAGAAGCTATATAATTAATTTAAGATACTTAATGTTGTAAAATATAAACTTATAGGAAGTGTTGTGATAAATTAGTAATAGTATTGGGTCTGAAATCTTTACAGTAGGTTCCTAGCAATATTAGCTGCTCAATATAATTTTTGGTAGCTCCCAAAATAATTAGTTGCTAAATAGGTAATGATGTCCTACTGCGAGTAAACATTAACGATAGGATAAAATAAAGAAATCACTTAGGTTTGTATAGCTGAAATACTATTTGGGAAATAACGTCTTATCCGACAACGGGGATATATAGCCAAGTGTGGTCGTCGTTAGAACTAGCTCGTTAACTTGAGAGGCGTAAAGCGTATTTATACGAGTCACGATTGCAGTTGATTAATTACATTTTTGCATTACATCGCATGTATATCATATAGGTACGATGATGGATCAACGGATCGATCGAAGGATGATTGGGAATCCGAAGATGATGCAATGGGCTTTCTATCCAGTTGATGGTGGATGATCTGAAGATGCAGACACTAACTTTTTAATATATCTTACCCAGGCAAGCCCCGGTGCATAACCCCTACTTTTCTACAGTTTAAATTATAATTGTGCGTTAAGTTTTAAGGAGTTGAATAAAACCCACTGGCATATATATCTTTATCCTATGAGTCTTACTAGTATGACAGGATCGTGTAGAATGCTATGCTACAGGACTCCGGTAGAAGTCGAGTGATTGTCTGTCACTCGTGAGCTATAGGAAATATGTTACTATATCATTATCACTTGGAAAATATAAATGGTGGAAAGGAAAATGGTGACCGGGCAGGGATATGGTTTGGATATTGGTGGGTGTAAGAAGTTGTATCGCCGCGGAGGCGGGTCATAGCTTGGTTACACCATTTTTTCCTGTCTGGTCGGTTAAGGACCGATCGTTGCATATGACTCTAGGCAGGTCACAGACTTATTATCCCGAGCACATACTTGTGTATGGGCGCTTGGAAGACTTGTTGCTCTCTTATCGCGGATCCAGCTCTTTCCGGGCTGACTGTCAGGTTTGTTTTTGGTGGAGGAGGTCCTTGCACCGCACTGAGTCCGGGACTCAGGGGCGGGGGCTTGGAGTCCCAGTTTGGATGGAGACCTGGACACCCGGGATAGGAGAGTGATGGGTTGGTCCTATTTGTGCCTGGGGTACAAGCGGGGCATGTGTTTTCGGGGTACCCAGCTGGGGGCATTGATTCGCGAATCGCCGGGCTATCCGGTACGACTTGTCTACGGTTTAGCATCGTAGTAAGAACTGAAAGATGAAGGATGGAAGATGGACAAAGAAAATCTGATTGCTTACCACCTGCTTGAAAGTAGCACAGGTGCTTACATAGAATGGTTAGTTAATGAACCAATGCGGCTATTAATAAAGAACCGAATATAAGGACACACGCTTAGTAATGCTTCCTGCAAATGCAACCCACAAGCCAGATAGCCTTGCATATCCTTAGAGTCTCTTCTTTTCTCCTGTCGGGTAAGTCTTGCTGAGTATAATTGAGTACTCAGGGTTTTATTCTGTCTGTTGCAGGTGACAGGTGGATGTTAAAGCTGACTCTTGTGTGTGGATTCCTTCTGGTGGGCTCAGCGAGAATTCCTTTACGCTGCGATCGTAGTTGTTATTTATAACTCTCACCAAATACTTTTATAAATGAAAGTTTCATAATCTATTGTCGTAGTCTATATATCAATATTTCATCATGTCATTAATAGATGTTTATTTCCGCTATAACTCTGTTCACATATTTCTATTCTGCTGTTCAATTCAATTATTTCTAACTCTGATAATATGATTTCATTCCGCTGTTATATTAATAGATATTATACTCTGATGTTGTATTAAAAGTGATGTAAGAAATGGTTACGAATGATATAAGCTTTATTATCTCATTTGTGATCTTGATGGCAAAAATGTGGATTTTCGGGTTCTCCCCTGGGGTGTGCCCGACGAAACCGAGTAATTTAGTATTCTCCCTCGAGTGCTTAGTGTCTAATGGAAGACAAGCACTCCTGCGAGACATTATATTATGCGGTTCTGCCACATAAGGGCCTTCCCAGTTCCTTCCACCGTCGTCGCCTCTTCCTTCTCATCGGCCTCGACGTCGTGCAGTGCACATAACGTCATCATCAGAATAGTGGCCTCATCCTCATCATCGGCTTACACCAAGTGAGTCTGAGCCTTCTTCTCCTGCTTGCGGTTTGGGCACTCCCGTGTCCAATGGACCATCTTCCCATAATGCCGGTAGACGTTGGGGTCGACCTGCTTCTTCTCCAAAGAAGCCTTGCTGCGGCGCTTGTCATCGCCACCGCGACTGGAGGAGGCTGCCTTCCCGGAGTTCCTCCAAGCAGCCTACTCCTTTTCCATCAGCAGGAGTTTCCCGCTGTCCTTCGTTGCTGTCACCTGCTTCAGGCGCTTGTCCACCGCCCATAGACGGCCTATCACATCCTCAATGGTGAGGGTGGATAAGTTCAACATCGTCTTTATGGAGAGAGCGATCTGGATGTACTTTGCTAGCACGGAGTGGAGGTACTTGGAGACTGCCTCCTCTTCATCGATGGTGATGTCGTGGCTCTTCAGCTTGCTGATGTGCGTCTGTAGTTGAAGAGAGAAGTACTCCACCGTTTCACCATCCTTGAACTTGAGGTTGACGTACTCCTGCTTCAGAAACTGAGTCGTTGCCTTCTTTGCTCGGTCGGAACCATCGTGCATCACCGTAATAGCCTTCCACGCCTCCTTAGCCGAGCTCTTCGCCCCCAACGGCTCTCTATACTCTGTCGGTACAGCAGCGAGGATAGCCTCCAACGCTGATATGGCATCATTCTCATTGTTGGTGCCCTTGTCAACAGCATTCTAGAGTCATCGGGCTCTGAGTTTGACCTTCATGGTGAGTCAGCGTCGGTCAACTGGTGCCGCTGACCTCCCGCACCGTGCGAACAACGACCTCCGGTCGTGGCTGGATAGCCACAGCAGTGTCACTGCTGTCGCCCATCTCTGAACCGTCCGTCATCGCCAGCGGTTAGTCTAGCGACGACGCTTGTACGGCTCTGATACCACTTGTTGGTCCACAGGATCACCGACTCAGGTGAGTGAACCACTCACCAGTTTTGCCGAGCACCCACTAGCCGTGCCGACCATGAACAGGCGTTATCTGTCCCCACACACTATGGCTAGAGTTAGAAGAAGAAGGGAGAACAGATAATACACACATAATACAAGACATCAACGTTGGTCGAAGCCTTGTCTGTGAGATGTTAAATCTGAACTCACTTTACTGAGTTGCCGTGGTAGTCTATTTATACAACTCTATCCATCTATTTCTAGTACAGCGCATATGCTATAACAGTAACTAGATAACATACAGGGTGACTTTGCGCCGGCCACTATATGTGCCTACAGTGCTGCAGGTGAGTCGTACGGCGCCTGCACCTGCAGCGAGTACAGTATCATAGCAGGGGGCTTTTCGACGCCGCCTTCTCTTACTGTGTTTCCATAAGGTAGCAGCAGATTATTTAACATCGTGGATTAAGCATGGAGTTCTTCGGAAGGTCCAGGGTGTCGCTCAGTCACCATTTGAAGGGAGTGGCGAGTAGTCTGAAGGAGTGGAGTAGCTGTTCGTTGGGTGACTTGGAGAAACGTTTGAAACATGAAAAAAAAAGAGTTAGAAATATGGAGACGGGCTGAAATTAGCGACTATGCTGTTGGTAGGGAGGCGGTGTGGAGTTACAAAGTAGATATTTTAGAAGAGCAGATAGATGTTTACTGCTGGAAGCAAAGGGCGCATATTAACTGGTTGCAGTTTGGGGATCGGAATACCAGTTACTTTCACAATGCTTGCTCTGAACGGAAAAGGAGAAATAGAATAGGAAATCTCAAAAAGGATGATGGGGGTTGGGTGGAGAATGAAGGAGAGAAGAAATCTTTTATTACTAATCATTTCTCGCAGCTTTTCAGGTCCAATGGTTTTGGTGATGAGGGGCAAATACAGCAAGTTCTTGCAGCTGTACAGCCCCGAGTCACAAACTGGATGAATGAGTTGCTTCTAGCAGAATTCAATGAGGAGGAAGTGAAGAAAGCTCTGTTCTCTATTGGCGATCTGAAGGCGCCTGGCCCTGATGGCATGCCGGCAATCTTTTTCAAGGAGTATTGGGACGTGGTTGGGGGCAAGTTGACAAATGATGTGCTACGAGTACTTAATGGGGAGAAGATACCTGAAGGGTGGAATGAGACGGTCATTGCTCTGATCCCGAAGGTGGAGAAACCAGAAAAGGTTACTGATCTTCGTCCCATTAGTCTATGTAATGTGGTTGACAAAGTTATCTCTAAAGTGTTATCAAATAGGCTCAAAGTGATCTTGCCTGATATCATTACCCCAAACCAAAGTGCATTTGTGCCTGGGAGGCTAATTTCAGATAACATTTTAATTGCTTATGAGATCACTCATTATCTTTTGAACAAAAGAGAACGTGATGTGGGTTATGCAGCTTTGAAACTAGATATGAGTAAAGCCTATGATAGAGTTGAGTGGAGTTTTCTGAGGAGGATGCAAAGGATGGGATTTGCAAACAGATGGATTGATCTAATTATGGAATGCACCACATCGGTCTCCTATAGGATCAAGGTTAATGGTCAACTGACAGATAATTTTTTGCCAGAACGAGGACTGAGGCAAGGGGATCCTCTATCTCCTTACTTATTCCTCCTATGTGCTGAAGCTTTCTCAGCTTTGCTTCACAAGGCTGAAGGGGATGGAACATTAGCTGGAGTGAAAATCTGCCATGTTGCTCCGAGTATTTCACACTTATTGTTTGCCGATGACTCTTTGATTTTGATTCGTGCAAATGAAGGGGATGCTCAGCAATTACAGAATATTCTTGACTTGTATGAGAACTGTTCTGGGCAGGTTATCAACAAGGCTAAATCTGCAGTCCTTTTTAGCAAGAACACAAGAACACAACAAAGAAGTTTGATCTGTGATCAGTTGCAAATCACTTGAGAAACCATGAATGAAAGATATCTTGGCCTACCTGTCCATGTGGGGAAGTAAAAGAATGACACTTTCGGGTACCTGAAGGATAGAATTTGGTCTCGTATACAAGGGTGGAAGGAGAATTTTTTGTCTTGGGCTGGAAAGGAGATCCTAATTAAGGCAGTTGCACAAGCTATCCCCACCTTCGCTATGGGTTGTTTTGACCTCACCAAAACCCTCTGTGAGCAGATAAGTGCGATGGTGTGTCGCTTCTGGTGGAATCAACAAGAGGGTAAGCACAAAATATATGGGCTAAGTAGGGATACAATGATGAAGTCTAAGGAGGAAGGCGGGCTGGGCTTCAGAGACATTCATGCTTTCAACCTGGCAATGTTGGCGGCTGTGGCAAAACCCAGGATCCTTATGTGCTAGAGTACTGAAAGCTAAATATTATGCAACTACTTCGGTGTTGGAGGCTAAACCGAAGCATGGAATGTCATACAGCTGGCGTAGCATTTTGCACGGGCTGGAAATAATGAAGAAAGGCATGGTTTGGAGAATAGGCGACGGAAGTAATCTAAAAATCTGGAGTGATCCGTGGTTACCTCGTGATCAATCACGAAAACCAATCACGCCCAGAGGAGCTAGTCTGTTGACGTATGTGGATGAGCTGATCAACCCGATCACGGGAACTTGGGACTCTGAGTTGGTAAACGATACTTTTTGGGAAGATGACGCAAGTATCATTCTCTCAATCCCAGTTTTTGAAGGACGGGATAATAGCCTTGCTTGGCATTTTGATAAAAGGGGTCTGTTCAGTGTTAAAAGCGCCTACAGAGTATGTAGAGATGGCATTATTAGAAGGGTTACTCGGGGATGTGCTCAGGGGAGTAGCAGAATTCACCCGGATCCGATTTGGAGGAAGATTTGGGACCTAAACTGCCCGGCTATGATAAAGCATTTTGTTTGGCGTTTCACCCATAACAGTCATCCATTACGGTGTAACCTGGCTAGAAAAGGGATGAGGATAGATACTGTCTGTCCGGTCTGTAATAGAGAGGAGGACGGGGCTCACCTATTTCTAAAGTGCAAACTTGCCAGAAACGTGTGGCAACTGCTATCACTGGAAGAAGACAGAAGGGCCCTAGCTATCATGGTCACGCCAGAGGAAGTGATGGAGTATATTATGAGGGTGAGAGAAGATAATAGATTGATTATGATAATTCTTTTATGGTTTCTGTGGACGGAAAGAAATCTGGTGCGTGAAGAAGGGAGGCGAAGAAGCGCTGACACATTAGCTCGATCGATCAGGTTATATGCTGCTGAGATATCTAAACAGCAGGAGAAGGGAAGCTCTAGTTCTGTAAAATCTAAGCAACAACGGAGCAGGCCACCGGAGGGGATAGTGAAACTAAATTGTGATGCTTCATTCAAGGCCGACTCAAAGACAGGCAGTTGGGGTTTCATCATATGTGACCATAAGGGTGATGTAGTACTCTTAGGTCGAGGACGTATCAATCATCTGCTATCTGCCTTCCATGCAGAGGTCATAGCAGGCCAACAAGGAATCCAAGCAGCGCTGTCTATGGGTATTAGCAGATTAATTCTTGAAACTGATGCACTGATGCTCCAGCAAGAGTTGTCATCGGAGGCACCCTGTGCAACACCTGAAGGAGGGCTGGTGAATGAACTTAGAGCTCTAGTAGATTCAAATTTTTCCTCTTTTGTTTGATTGTTTAAAAGAAGAGAGTGTAATAGAGCTGCACATGCCTTGGCAGATTTGGGTTATGAGTGTGTGGAAGGGGAAGAGCTGATTACTAGCTCCATCCCGAACGTCGTAAATGTTATTGTCAATGCCGATCGTTTGGCAGTTGAGTAATGGAATTTTCCAGTGTAAAAAAAAAGTTAAATAACAAATTGTTTAGCTAATCAGCTCTAAGATATCCATGAAACAAACTAATAAGTAATAAAGAGAACTTTGAAAATGCTATAATGTTGCTTTAATTTTGCGATTCTTCATGGTTTGAAAGCAATTGATGATGTCTTTGTCCTTAACTTGTAGAAACAACTCTTGCTCAATAAATGTACCAAGCAATCATTCAAGTATTGATTCCCAATCTTATTTCTCAATTTGTTCTTCACATAATTCATGACAGAGAAGAATCTTTCAACACTTGCAGTTGCTACTCGAAACACTAGCACCAATTTGAGAAGCCTGTAAACAACTTACATGTCTTTGATTCTTATTTGTGTCAACAAGATTAATAAAAAGCCCAACAAGACTTCTCACATTTGTAAAGCTTTCATCATTGCACATATTAGTAATGTACAAATTGAGTTGAGCAGGAATTAAGATGGAGCAACTCCAACTCTAAGAAACCATTAGGATAAAATCCAGCAAGCTTACCCTAAACAACTCTAACTCTAAACAACTGCATGTCTTTGTCAAAAGCAGCAAATGAATCGATACGACTGAATGAAGCCATGCAAATAAGCAATTATATGTTTACCTCATCAAACCTTTCATCAAATTCCTGAAGCTGCCTATCAAGGACACTTAAGAACATTTCAACACGAAAATGATAGAGATTCTTGATCTTGATAAAGAACCTCCTATCCCTTCCTACGAGCCTATAGAATGTGTCCATATCAGGAATTTTGATTTTATTTTTGGCACAAAAATGAGTCCACTTCTTTAAGAAAATCCTCCCATCTATTCCTACCGCAATTGATGCATTTGTAGCTTGGTCAAACAAATGAGTTCTACTGCATTGACAGTATCTTGATCCTTCTTTTGCAAGGCATGATTCAAGTCCGCTGTGAACCCCGGTACTGTTTGCATCAAGTGTGCCATGAAAACAAACTCACAGGACTAAAATAGTGTCAACACTGTTTGTGCCTGAGAGCACTCAGCTCCTTGAGAGTGATCGTTGCCAGCCTTTATGAGAACTTTCTGAGTTGAAGGATACAAATATATAAGATGCATAACATTTTCAGAGTGAGATGCCCAACGAGTATCTCCAGGCCTTCCCAAACCCATTTCTTGATTCAAACCCTTCCCGGTTTCAATCTCACCTAATTTTAGAGTTTCTACAACTCTCTAAGCTTGTGCTACTCGAAGCAGTTGTGTCTTCTTACAAGAAATTCCCAATAAGGTTCAACAGAAATCTAACTTAGATCAACGAACCAAACACAGTCTAGGTTTTCCTTAGCAACTGACACAATAGTTAACTGAAGTTGATGTGCAAAGCAAAGAATATAGTAAGCAGATGAGCAATCATCCATAATGAGTTTCTTTAGACCGTTAGCATGACCCTTCATGTTACTAGCTCCATCATAGCCTTGTCCACTGAAAGCTCTAGTTTGATTTTGGTGAATTGATGAAACCCTAAGTGCTAACCTAGTTTATCAAAGTGATTATGAGATAGGTGGCACATTCCAAGTAGTGGAGCAAATGAAGATCATGACATGATGATGGTGATGTCATGGTGATGATCAAGTGCTTGGACTTGAAAAGAAGAAAGAGAAAAATAAAAGGCTCAAGGCAAAGGTATAAGTGGTAGGAGCCATTTCATTTTGATAAGCAAGACACTTAGCGAGTGTGATCACATTTATGTTCGATAATCGTACTATTAAGAGGGGTGAAACTCGTATCGAAATACGGTTATCAAAGTGCCACTAGATGCTTTAACTCATTGCATATGCATTTAGGATCTAGTGGAGTGCTAACACCCTTGAAAATGTTTATGAAAATATGCTAACACACTTGCACAGAGGTAACACACATTGTGTTTAGCACTTGGGAGCAAGGCTTCGAAACTTCACCGGCGGAGTGTCCGCCCGTAGAGTGCAGACAGTCTGATAGTGCCACCGGCACCCTGTACAGAAAGACAGGGTTTCACAGAGTGGACCGGACGCTGGCCTCAACTGGACCGGCGCGTCCGGTCAGTGGAAGAAGTGAAGGCGCTGGCGTCGGTCTTTGACCGGAAGCTGAGTCACTTTGTGACCGGACACGGAGTGGGTGTGTCCGGTCCCGCTGACGTAGGCGACGCTGGAGTTGGCGCGCGGGCGCAGAGCTGATCGGACGCTGGTCTACATCTGGTCGTGCAGCACCAAACGCGTCCGGTTGCAAATCAGAGGCTCGGGGAGCTCTCTGGAAACGACTGGACTCTAGCTGGTCTACGTCTGATCACGCAGGAGCGGACGCGTCCGGTCACGACTGGAACCTTATTGGAAGTGACCGGACGCTGGGGTCCTATGTCCGGTCCTACACTATAGAGCGTCCGGTCACAACTTAAGTACACTGATGACCGTTGAGATCGGGTGATCAGCATTTGAAGCAAGGGCCATGTGGCGTGCTTCGCGCGACCGGACGCTGGGGTCCTACGTTCGGTCGATCTGACCGGCGCATCCGATCGCCTCGATTTTCAGTGGACTGAGGAGTCAATGGCTCTATTTCGTGAGGGCTTCTATTTAAGCCCCATGGCCGGCTCTAGTTCACTCTCTTGACCATTTGCATTGACATAGCAACCTTGTGAGCTTAGCCAAAGCCCTCCCACTCATCTCCATCATTAATTCATTATCTTTGTGAGATTGGGAGTGAATCCAAATGCATTGCTTGAGTGTTTGCATCTAGAGACACTTGGTGTTCGTGTTTTTACTGCGAGATTCGCTTGTTACTCTTGGTGGTTGCCACCACCTAGACGGCTTGGAGCAGCGAGGATCGTCGAGCGGAGGTTGGTGATTGTCTCCGGCTTCGATCGTGGTGATTGTGAGAGTTCTTGACCTTTTCCTGGCAGAGAGCCAAAAGGTACTCTAGTAAATTGCTCGTGGCTTGTGTGATCCTCATCTTGTGTTGGTTGTGCGGCACCCTATTAAGGTTTTGGCGTGTGATGCCAATTAGCACGTGAACCTCTAAGTGAGTGAATCGCCACAACGAGAACTAGCTTGCCGGCAAGCAAGTGAACCTCGGTAAAAAATCATTGCGTCATCATTTGATTCCGAGGTGATTGGTCTTCACTGGTATTCATTCTTGTGATTGATTGGTTCATTCCTCGACTCGGCGGTATAACCAACTTGCTCTCTCTCTTTACATTACCGCAAACTAGTTGTCAAGCTCTTTAGTATAGCTAGTTGTGAGAGCTTGTTAGTTTGGTTAGTGTGGCTCTTTAGTTAGCCTTTGAGAGCACACTAACTTAGTGCAGTGGCATAGCCTTTGTGTGGATAGAGACTATATAAACTAGAATTGTGGTAGGTGGCTTGCATTTTAGTAGGCTAGCGCAACACTCGTTTCACCTCATATTTGTCTAACTGTTTTACTAAGTGTTGTTGTAGAAATTTTTATAGGCTATTCACCCCCTCTAGCCATTCGGACCTTACACCAATGTACCATAGACAAGCTCAATGAATGCTCCACCAACAATTTCTCAATTGTGGTTTTAAGAGTCAAAGAAGTAGTACGTGTTCTCAACATGAACAACACCTAGGAACCTCTCAACCACCCTTCCCTTTTGTCCACATACCGCAAACAAAGAGCTAGTTGTTCATTTTGCTACACATCACTAGATTCATCAGCAAGAATTGCAAATATTCACCACCAAGGTCTTCCATGAGAAGCTTAGCTGTTTCTTTGGCACAACAATTAGCTATCTCTTTTTGAATATGAGGAACAGTCAACTAACAATTCTTTGGGGCATTCTTCAAAACAACTTTAGCAAACTCTTCGAAGTTTTCAACTAGCATATTTAGCAACTTTAAGAAAATTTCCTTGTTAAGTAAACTTTTGTTTTCATCATGCCCACGAGAAGCTAAAGCTTGTCGTAGAAGGTACTAATTAGTGCCATGTTCGCTTGGTTGATAAGCCATAGTTGAAAGTACTGTTGGTTGATTTGTTGTGAGAGAAAAATATTGTTCGTTGACTGAAAAAGTACAGCTTATAAGCCAAGCAAATAGGGCGTAACACATTGAATAGAATAGGACAAACGGACCATGTACTGAGTCTTGTCCTGATCATTTATCGTAGTAAACATCTCATCAGTTGCTTTGTTTGGTTTCATGAAGGAATTAAATCTCTCTTGAGCCATTTTGTGAAAACTAGTCTCAGAAGCACAATGTCTAGTAATCCTCTTTTTCATGACAATTTCTAAACACGCCCCCCCCCCCCCCCCTCACAAAATTTGGAATGAATGATATCTATATTCGGATAAAAAATTAGCAAAGCTATTAGAGTATATCTTTTTACCAAAATCTCTATTCCAAATATGCAGGATATAAAAAGTATCTTGGAGTTGTTCTAATATATATTTAGATGTTAGCAAAAAACTATGTATCAAAAAAAACCAAAACAACATATAATTTGGAACGGATGAGTACTTCTCTACTCTTCTATAGTTAGGCTGCGTTAAGCTTTCATGTGAGACCTATACATTTTTCTTATAAAAAAATTATAAATATAGCTTTCTTTAGACTATAGACTTATAGAGTCTCTGTCCAACTTAAGTTCGTGCAATTAGCGGATGGTAGCGCGACTAGTGTGTGGACGTGTGGTGCTTGTCAGTTTGGCCCGCTAAGCTGGGCTCCAAGGTGTGCGGTGTGCGGTGTGTAAGGCGGTGTGCAGAGAAGCAACAGCCGGGAGTTATTTGTTGGCCTGCTAGGTATGGGCTCCCAAAGTTGGAGATGTTTTTTTTTTCTCTAGAGAAAACAATATAATACTTCATTTGTCCTAAAATATAAGGATCCAATTTTGTCCCGAGAAGAAAAAATACATAGGGCTTTAATTTAACTTAATTGGATACATTAGTGACATGTATTTTTATGATATACCTCTTTGACGTGATAGATGTTAATATTGTTTACAAATTTGGTCCAATTTAACATAGTTTGACGTAGAATAAACTTAGATCCCTTAGGGCAAGTACAGTAGTACACATAAGAGGTCTCATAAGTTGTCTTATGCGGTGTCACATTGGATTTTTTATGACATTTATGAGAGAGAGGGAGGCAAGAGAAAGAGGTGGTTGTTTCGCGAAACAATCACCATATAAGCTAAAATTTAGGACTATGAGACAACTTATACATCATTATACAGGTGGTTGTCGTTGAACTCACAAACATTTCCTTTGTTATATGCACAAATTAAGGAAACTAGAATCACTACGAGACAACTTAAAAGACAATCTATTGTACGTGCCTCTTAAATCGTCTCATAGTTACGTGGCATTGCATGAGACTATATGAGACAATACCAATGTACTTGCCCTTATATTTCGAGACGGAGGGAGTATCACGCTATTTTCTCGTAAAATACGTTAAGACACTTATACAGTTAGAAAACAGTAAATACCACTCTTGTTAAATGTTTTTGTATTTTTCTATCTTTATTATGGATATGATAAATACCACTCCCGTAAAAACTGTGAAAGGGCATGTAACCTGGTGGCCACAAAAGTCTCAGTAGCACTTGAGGTCTAGGGTCTTACTACTCCCCGTGAAAGTGAATATTTCAGGATTTAATGGCTTTGTGTTTTCAAAGATTTGTCGGTTCAATCTTCAAATGTGCTGATAGCAGTAAGGTTTGCGTGCGTGCATTCATAGAGGTGAGCGTGCGTGCGTTGTGAACGTCCGCGAGCGAATATTCCAGGATTTAACAACTTTGTGCTTTCAAAGATTTGCGGGTCCAGTCTTCGAAGGTGCTCATAGAGATAGAGTCTGTGTGCGTGCGTTCATAAAGGTGGGTGTGCGTGCGTTGTGAGCGTCTGCGTTACAATGTGTAATTAAAAAGACATAGTAAGGACGTCTTTGGCAGGACTCCGGCTCCGTGTGCTACTGTACACTCCGGTACAACCGAAAATCAGCTCCGGCTCCTTCTGTCTTCCTCTCTAGAGCCTGTGAAGCTGCCTTTCCCTGGCTCCTCCGGCTCCGCGCTACAGGGTGCGATAATACCGGAGCTGGAGCCGGAGAGAGCCAGGCCAAACAGGCCCTAAAACTTTGAAAACGAGACTCATAATTGATATCTTCCGGTTTCGCTTTTATTGCTAATCGAGGTCGATCATCCCATCCTAAACACACAGAACAGCAAGCCTCGACGAGTTCACTGTTTCCTATCTATCCAAATTCTTTTATTTCTAATCTTTTTTTCTAAAAAATATTCACATTTAGAACTTAATTTCATTTTTAAACCCAAAGGTCGGCGTCATGGCCTATGACGCCCGTGCTGAATAGCGTGACGAGACGATGTGGCGAGAGCTAGACGCCACAGTTCATGGCGCCAAAATCTACGCCGACAAGCCTGGGCCCTGGGTATACCTGGCCATGCAGCCCGAGGCCCGGCAGCCCGAAGCCCGAAGCCCGGCCTTTTGGTCCGACACGAGCACGGCCCGGTACGGAGGCTAGCGGGCCTAGGCTAGCCTGGCCTGGAGGGGCAGGCCGTGCCTGGGCCTTACCCCAGGCACATGGGCCGGCACGGCACGGCCCGCTCCTCAGCGCAGGGCCCGGTGGCGGCCTGGCCAGCCGGCCTGCTAAGAGCCCATAGCGCATCCCCCTCCCGGCCTCCCCACGCCGCACTCTCTCGCGCAGTCGCGCCCGGGTCCCCTCCCTCCCTACGCTACGCCGCACTATCTCCCCCCGCGGCCCCAGCACACTCTCTCCCCGCGCCGCACTCTCTCCCCACGCGGCCGCAGGCGGCCACCTCCTCCTCGCCTCCCCACGCAGCCGCAGCGCACGCGTCGGCCTCGAGCACGCCAGTAGCCGCCCTCCTCCCCCAAGGCCCTCCATGGTGGTCGCGCTCCCTCTCGGATCTCGCGGTCGCGCTCTCCGCAGCTCCTCCTTGGCGACGGTTGCCGGCTTCGAGTGCAGCAGCGTCGAGCGCCTCCTCCACGCCCCCAACCTCCTTACCTCCGCACCGCCCGCCGGGGGATCCTCAAGAGCGTGTGCGCCGGCCTCGGGGACGCCGACCCGAGCTCCGCCCGGCTCCCTTCTTCGTTGACCCCGACGGATCCGCCGCCAAGCGCCTTAGGGTGGGGACGAGTGCGCCGACAGCCGCCGCCACCTCCGCAGCTCGTGTTGCCTCCCCTTCCCACTCCCTCCTCTCTCTAGCAGCGGCGCTCTTCGCGGATGCGGTGGCAGCGCGGCGTGGAGGCTCGAGCCGCGGGCTGGCCCGATCTGCTTTGCAAGCCGTGCTTCTCGGGCCGGCCCGAAAAACGGCCCAACAGGCCATGCCTGGGCCGTCGGTTAGGCCCGTGGCCCTTTTAGGCACAGCCCGGTGGCCCGGCGTGCCGTGCCTGGCCCGTAAGCGCCGGGCCATGCTTTTGACGGGCCCATGCCGTGCCGGGCCGGGCCGGCCCGTTGGCCATCTATAGCCCTGGGTACCGTGAGGCGTGAGGCTCCACCCCATGGGGCTTAATTTGCTCTCAAATTGATAAGGGCTAGAATGTGTACTTGAGCTTTTCCGTACTAACATACTACCTCAGTGCTTAAAAAGATGCAACTATAAGTTACATATCAGTCAAAGTGTTTCACATTTAACTAAATTTCTAGTAAATAATATTCATATTTATGCTTCTAGATCAATTTATTATAAAAGATTTTATAATTAATCTAATAATATTTATTTGATATTATAATTATTTATATTTTTATTTATAATTGGCTAAATTTCATGTACTAAAATATGATACTGTTCAAAAGTATAATTTTTTTTAAAGATAGAGATAGTAGTACACTACTAGTATAGTACCATCGTACTACTCGCACTAGTGGTACACTGGTACATAGGCTCAGGTCAACTCGAGCTTGCTGCACCTACAGTAAATCGTACTCTCTTCGTTCATAAAAAAATGTTATGGGATTCGTGTCGATCAAATTAGTTCAAGTTTAATCAAATTTATAGTAAATAGTATTAATATTTATATCTCTAAACAAATTTATTATAAAAAATATTCTATAACGAATTCAATGATACTTATTTTTTATTATGAATCTTAGTACCTTTTATATAAATTTAGTCAAAATTCAAACTGTTTGGCTTCTGGAAAAACGATAATTGTATTCTTGAGGACGGACGGAGTACTACAGTATATGTTTGATGAAAACTTTGTTTAACGTGAAGACAGAGGCTTATGGAGTTGTCATATCAAAGTCTGAAAATCGAAAAGTCTTTTGACTTTTTTAACTATACTTGGTCACAAAATAAACACACATATGACTCCTTAAAGAGTTATTTTTAAGTTTAACTAAAAATATAAGAATACTATTAACATTTTATCTTTAGATAAATTTATTTTAAAAATATATTTCATCACAGTTCCTATCTATCAGTCTCAGTCCGTTTAGGCGACGTGAGTAGTATAGCTGCTCGTTCCAAGCGCGCGGACGCCCGATCAATGGCTGTAGCGTTTGTGGCACTCGCTGCCACAGTGACATGACTCCAGCTCTGTTAGAGGCGTATGACCAAGACACGGGCAAGAGCAGGCATGCGGAGGAGGACTGGGCAGAAGAGTCAGGCATTGCCTATTCTTAGGATCTAGACTGAGTTTGAGTGGTTAGGAAGATAAATATATTTAATCTATGATGGAATGAATCAAGCAAGAATTAAAAGAAAAAGAGCCTTCTCTGCTAGGCCGTGGGCAAGGCCCTAGCCGGCCTCCTCTCTCCCTCGCAGTCCCAGCAGCCACCATAACAAGCTCGTACTGCTTTGTAATTTATTAATTGTCTTTATGTAATTGTGATATATCATATTGATTTTTATCAATGACTATAAAAATAATTATGTTTATAATTTGTTAATTGTCTCAGTGTCACATTATATTGAACTTTTGAGCTTGTCTGACTATATGCAAAGCTAGAAAGGAAGGTACCTGAATTTTAGCAAGTTCCATATTTTATACTAGAATAATCACGGATAAGTGAACAACTACTTCAATTAATGAAAGTTAATATGGTCTTTTCTATCTATTATAATACTACTAATCTGTCCTATGGTTTCTAGAAATTTAACATGAAAGCACATGGCCCTTATTTATATCCATCGCTGTGTATTATTTTGGTACTTGCAAAAAAGGAATTGTTTGGTACTCACTCCGTCCCAGAAAAAGATGTGATCGTAGCTTGAGATCATCTTTTTCCAGTGGAGCTCACTTGTTAAAGAAACCACTGCATGCCTACAAAACTACAGTAGTCTATTCATCTAGTGGGTCGCATAAGGCCCTCCACAATGTATGCCTAAGTGATGCCCAAAAGAAGAGAAATGATTTTAGCACCGCTCCTCCACACTGCTGCAGGCGGTTCCATTTAGAAGCGATGCCGAGAAAAAGGAGCGCAGCAAGTAGTTGCGCCGGTGCCCAAATCAATAAAAAATGATTTTGTTGGCGCGCAGCTACTCGTCGTCGTCGTCTTCAACTTCGGCTGCAGCTCGAACCATCTCTATAGCGGAGGCCGTCGGAGCGACGGGGAAAGGACCGGTGGCATCCTGCTCAGACGAAGCAGGGGGCGCACGTCCGGGGACCGGTGGTCGTCGGCGTCGGGCGCGCGGGGAGCAAGGGCCGTCGACGTCGCACCTCCGCTGCTCTCTCTCCGCCTCGCGTCTCAGTCTTGGCACAGGATCGACAAGTTCTGCGGTGGTGTTTTTGGAATGGGGAATAGGGAGGAAGACGAGCTGTGCGAGGAAGACGAGATGAGAGAGGACGCCTCTTCCTTTTTTTTTTCCTTATATTACTCACTGGGCCCCATACAGTGATGCCAGATACTGGTTGCACGCTGCGGCCTCTACAGAGCGATTCCAACATCTAAGACGTGGGGCCCAGTTTTTTTTTTAGCACCACCCCACCATAGGCCCTCCACAAATATGAGAGTGAAGCCCAAAATTTTTTGGACCTCACATCAGATAATTGGCATCGAGCCTGTTTTGCTGCAACGGGAGGCATCCCTTTGGGACCCACTAGTATAGTAAAAAAAATGAATTGCCCGGCGCCGAAGACAGACATGCACTCCACCGCCTCAGTCCAGAACTGCATCACAGTATGAACGAAATACTATTTAATTCATTTGGCACCGGTGCTTGTTCTTTCACCGCTCCCAAAATTCTTGGCATCACTTCTATTTGGCATCGGCTGTTGCAGTGGTGTAAGTCATGCCTCAAATTTAACTCGGCATCACTCCAAGCCAACACTACGGAAGGCCTAAAGCCATTTGAAGTGATAAAAGAATAACATAAATAACACCACACACTTCCAAATTTCAAGGCACTAGCCACTAGGCACCCTGCAACTAGAGTACGAGAGCCAAAGTTCTTGCGGACTTAAAATCAACTACAGTCGTCACTTCCTTCTCAGCCATGTGCTTTGACTGCCTCATTGTGCATGTCCAAGCAAAATGCAATCCTGGAGTTGAGAGCTACTCCGTATCTGTGGCTCATTTGTCGAGTAGACACCACCAGTCTTCTTAGACTCCGTATCTGCGTACTAGACATAGGGACAAATATATAATTTTACATCAACACTAATCTCACTTTTAAAAGTGAGACTCGCATGTTTTTTGTTTGGGACGGAAGTACTTGAGCTATCATGGCTTCTAGTAGACCCCGTAGTACAGAAGATGGTAGATGATGGCCACAATCTCGTGCTGTTCTAGTACAGACGATGGCAGGAGGACGGGCACCATCGTGCGGCCTGAATATTTTACATTTTAGCTTTTTTTTTTGAAAATTTCTCTCAAATAGACCCTGACGAAAAGAATTCAAAAAATAAATCTTTAGCTCGGCGCTATTGATGCTGGCGTCGAGCTAGGCGCTAGCGTCTCTGGCGTCGAGTTCCTAAGTTTGATGAATGACATGTTAAGGAGCTCGGCGCCAATATTTCCAACGTCGAACTCGACGGCAGAGTGACCGACGCCAAACTCACTGGCATGTCACTGTGTGAAGAACAAAGCTGCGTGACCACCTGTAGTAGCCGCTGTTCAATGGGTACCTCTGCATCACTGCCTGCACCCATCACCTGCCAAAAGCTCTCTCATGGTCCCATCTAATGATGCAGGACCTGCCAAAAGCTCTCTCATCGTCCCATCATAGGCCAGTAATAAATATAAGATACGCTCTATGTGTTACGTGGTAGCCTATTCATTTAGCTGTGGCTTATCGTAAACGATCATAAATTTTCAGCTAGAACCAGCCAGCAGAACTTCTTCATAAACCCGCAACGATACGAACCAGCCAACCGAACAGGCTATGAAACCAGATCGAGCCACCATAATGTATGTGCAATAAGCTCGCAAATAACAACAAGAGGAACTCTTAGGCTCCGTTTAGTTCGCTGGCAGATTTGGCGTCGCCGGAATTTGCAACACTCTAGTGTACTGTAGCATTTTGTTTTTATTCGGTAATAATTGCCCGATCGTTGACTAATTAGACTCAAAATGTTCGTTTCGTAAAGTACAACCAAACTGCGCAATTAGTTTTTGATTTCATCAATATTTAGTACTCCATGCATGTACCGCAGGTTTGATGTGACGGATAATCTTCTTTTTACATAGTGCTAAAATTAGGAATTTGGTGGAACTAAACAAGACCTTAAAAACAAATCAAAACAAGAGCTGGACAGCTGGATCTAGAAGTGAACGACGTGAAACATATGTATACTGCTGCTATGTGTGAAGGCTCAAGGCTGAGATCGGGGCAGAACGAGCAATCTAATGCAAGGTGTCAGGATTCAGCTCAAATGATAAGGCCTGTACCAACCAAATGTTTACTGACTAAGCAAGCGTACAGCATGATTTTTTTAGATAATGGCACAGCATAAATTAGTCCCCAACTAAACCACCATCCACATGCTTTGCTACTTTTATTATTTTGGTCAACATAGAAGCCTCCTTTATAATTGTGGCTTGACAGATTTGCACCACCTCGCAGTCTGATCCATCACTACTACTACTACGGGATCCAAAATGCATGCACACGCTTTCTATTAACAAAAATGGATCTTCAAGTGACAGGAAGCGTGGATATGCATCAAGTTCCTTGCAACACCGGTGACATCGACCTTTTTTCACCCCAGATCGGAGGAAAAACCAATCAAATGATGATTGGTTTGTTTTTATTTCAGCAATGCTGAATCGGCCCCACGGCATAATCTTGCTACGTCCTGTTTTCCTCGCGGTACGGCTGCCAAATTTTAACAGTCTGTTTGCAGGCCGTAAACGATCATGTATTATTTACTGCTACCTGGTTTGGTATGAGAAAAAAATACTATTCTGGCTGAAAATTTACGATCGCTTATGACTAAGCGAACAGACTGAAGACTTCTGGTCTTGGTGCTTCAGGTTTCCCTGCGGCACGGCTGCCAAATTATAAGCCTAAGCTGGCGTTGATTTGCTTACAGCAGGGATATCTTATTTTATTTACTCATGAAAGCCTCATCCTCTGTTAAGGCATTGTTTAGTTCTAAAAAGTTTTTTTAAAAAGTGCTACAGTAGCCACCACATCGGATCTTGCGATACGTACATGGAGCATTAAATGTAGACGAAAAACAAAATTAATTGCACCGTTTGGTTGAAAATTGCGAGACGAACGTTTTGAGCCTAATTAGTCCATGATTGAACACTAATGACCAAATAAAAATAAAAATACTACAGTAGCCAAATTTCCAAAATTTGGCCAACTAAACAAGGCTAGCAAGCAAGCTAGCAAGCAAAAGAAGAGTGGAAAAAGACATCAACTATGGCCTGGTTTAGTTCCCAAAAATTTTCACCATAAACTATCACATCGAATCTTACGGCACATGCATGGAGTATTAAATATAGACGAAAAAAACTAATTGCAAAGTTTGGTTGAAAATCGCGAGACGAATGTTTTAAGACTAATTAGTCCATGATTAGCCATATGTGCTACAGTAACTAACATGCGCTAATGCTAGATTAATTAGGCTTAATAAATTCGTCTCACAGTTTCCCGACGAGCTATATAATTAGTTTTTTATTAGTATTCAAAAATCCATTCCGATATCCCAAAATATCCGATGTGACATCCAATACAGCGCCTTATTCCTATCCCAAATGATCTTTTCTCTCCTTGGTCTGTCCAACTGCAAGCTACAGTAGCAAGCAAGAGCTGAAGCCAGGGCAGATACGCATATACGCTAGCAGGAGCATAGCTTAGGCCTTGTTTAGTTCGCGAAATTTGGATTTTGGGGCTACTGTAGCACCTTCGTTTTTATTTGACAAATAGTGTCCAAACATTGACTAATTAGGCTTAAAACGTTCGTCTCGCAATTTCCCACCAAACTGTGCAATTAGTTTTTCTTTTCGTCTACATTTAATGCTCCATGCACGGACCGCAAATATTCGATGTGACAGGTACTGTAGCAACTTTTTGGATTTTGGGGTGAACTAAACAAGGGCTTATATTTATTACAGACGATGAGAGAACTTTTGGCAGGTCCTGCATCATTAGATGGGACGAAGAGAGAGCTTTTGGCAGGTGATGGGTGCAGGCAGTGAGGCAGAGGTACCCATTGAACAGCGGTTACTACAGGGGTTCACGCAGCTTTATCACTGGCCTGGTACCCATTGAACAGTTTGGCTGGTAGCATCGACGTACGCGACCACCGCAAACTGGGTAGCTTTTTTTTGCACAGTGATATATCAGTGAGCTCGGCGCTAGAAATACCGGTGCCAAACTTTCTGGCATGTCATCCATCGTGTACAGGATCTTAACGCCAGAGATGCTGGCGCCTAGCTCGGCGTCAACATCAATGGTGTCGAGGTAAGGATCCATTTTCTGAATTTTTTTCTGCAGGGGTCTATTTATGAAAAACTTTCAAAACAAATAATTAAAATGTAAAAAATTCGGTCGTGCGGCCAGCCAAAAAGATAGCCGTTCGCCGGGAGAAATCTAGATAAATTTAAATGAATTTACGAGAGAAAAGCCGCTGTGAACTATCGGGAAATCAATGAAGATTGCGTGTTTCACCCGGTTTCCAACGTCTTGGAATCGGTGACTCATTTTACCTTGCCTGGTTTAGATCGTAAGTTTTTTCACTTTTTTCTATCACATTAAATTTTTGGACACATGTATGGAGTATTAAATGTAAATAAAAAAATAACTAATTACACAGTTTGATTGTAAATTACGAGATGAATCTTTTGAGTCTAGTTAGGTCATAATTAGACAATAATTATTAAATACAAACGAAAATGTTACAATGCCAAATACTAATTCTTAACTCCAATCTAAATAAGGCCCTAGATTTGTTTGACGTGTCGTCATTTCAGGAAATAGAGTATACCTATAGCTAGGTTAGTTGCTAGTTGTGCTAGTTGCCATGCTCCTTAACATAGCCCATCCATTTCAACTTTTACCCGAAAAGCAAAACACGTAAAGTGTTACCCACACAGCTATTTTCATCTTGGTCCAGAGCTGATTAAATTTAGAAAGTAAAGTTTTGAGATATCATATTAGATGTCATATCAAGGTATTATATGAGAGAGTTTAGATAGTAATAATAAAATAAATTATATAAATTCTTAGTAATCCAGGAGATAAATTTATGAAGTCTAATTAATTTATCATTAACACATGTTTACTGTATCACCATATTATCAAATCATGAACTAATCAGGTCTAAAAATTCATCTTAAAAATTAGTCGCAATCTGTACAATTAGTTATTTTTTAGTTTATATTTAATATTCTATACATGTGTCAAACATCCGATGTGACAGAGAGTAAACTTTAGAGGAAAAAACTAAACAAAGCCTAAATACGTCATGATGGAACAATTTCTTTCTTAAAGTTGTTTTTCCGCTATTCTCACATAAATAGTTCTTCAATTGAAGCTGCAAATACTATATATGATTCGGTCAAAGCTTTACTAATATATATATATATATATATATATATATATATATAGTGTGTGTGTGTGTGGTGACTATATGATTTAGGCAAGTTTTAATTGATGCAAATTTAGATCTAAACTTTGACTAAATATATAACTTTGACTATATATATATAAAAATATTAACATTATGGTACACAATAAGTATTATTAGACTAATTATTAAATATATTTTTATAATAAATTTAAAGTTTTTGACTAACCTGCAGCGGACACTTATTTCTAGATTGAGAAAGTAGTTGAGAAATGGGACATATGCATCTGTACCTGCTGTTGGTCGTGGGGAAAGGAAAATGAACACAAAAGAGGAGAGATTGGGCAGATCCATATGCGCACACACAAGTGAAGCTGCCATGAGCGAAGCAGGCTACTCGCTCTCAGCTAAGGTTTGGGCCGCCGTGGCCGCCGCCAGCGCCGTCCATCCCTCATGCAGCGCCGCCGCCACCGTCCATCGCCCCCAGGATCTACGACCGCTTTACATCTCCCACGATATAACGCATCTTGCTGTTGGTTGGCTGGCTGTATCTGCTGTTGCTTGACTTGTTCCACTATATCAGACGTAACCATTTTTTATTTATATATTTCATAATATAAGACATGCTCTCTCTGAACATATATACTAATATTAAGAGAGAGAATTAAATATGTTTCTTATCACCAGAGGTGGTTACGTCTTATATACTGGGACGAAATATGATGTAGTCAAAGCTTTGTTAGTGAGCGGTGACTATATATGTGTCGGGTTCATAAACCCGGGGTCCCTCACGGATTGGCTTTCCAGCAAAGGCTCGGCTCAAGCAGACAACGTGCAACTCATGGGCCGGCCCAAGTATCTAAACAACAGGTCAGAAGGGCGATCCAATCACCGACCAGAAGGTCTGGCCGAGGAGGAGCGGCGCCCGTTTTCTGACTCCGACCCACCTCTCCGACCGGAGCGCTCACTTCGGTCTCCAGCCCGCCTCCAGACGGCCTCTCCGACCGGAAGGCCTAGCCAAAGCACTACTTTCGACTTCGACCCCACGTCTTCGACCGGGGTACGTCAAAATCCTGCTTACTGCTCTTCTCCGACTGGCGCAATCAGAGCCGACTGGGACCAACCGACCGGGGACGCCCGCTCGGTAAGGACTAGAAAACGGACAGAGAAAGTAAGGCGGGACGCACAAGTCAAACCACAATATCGAGGCCCGTATCCTATACACCTATGGAAATAGTACTCTGCAACCTCCCTGGCATGGCAGAGCCCGAGCAGTATTGTAGGCGTCGATATTTTCCCCTACAGTGTTGTGGGTGCCATTAACTCCCATACGGTGAGCCCCCCCACATGCCTCTGGCAATCGACAGTGTTCTGGGCACCGGCTTTTATCGTACCGGACAAACATTCTAAAAACCCCTTGCATGCCTTCGGGTATCAATAGTGTGGCAGGCGCCGACGTCTGCCATACCCAAAGAAGACAACACCACCTCCTACGTACATCTGACATTCGACAGTATGTTGTTGGCGCCTACCATTATTCTGTACCCGCCGGCATGGGCAACAAGGCTCAGTAGCATACGTACTCTCTCCCTCTCACTTATAAGGCATCCCCTTCATCTATAAAAGGGGATGCGCTCTCTCCTAACAGGGTAAGTGATTCCAGTTTCATCAGATCGATCAAGTTCACTAGTACACATCAGTAGAGCCACCAGGTTCAAATCATGAGCACTCGCTCGAATACTTAGCACATAGCGGAGCTCCCGTCACTTCTAGACCTTCCGACCGGAGTCCGACCGAACCTCTTGTACCTCCATCTTTTACCTTCTCGTTTGTAACCCCACTACAAACTTCGAACACATGGGCTCAGGAATAAAGTCACCGGCCGACTCAAACTAGACGTAGGGCACGTTTCCACCTCCTATCACAACGTACGGCAAAACTATAAATATTTACTTGTTGGTCACTTTCTGCACCGATAGTTGGCGCCGTTCGTGCGGAAGGCGCTGTATGTTCAACACTTTTTGGTCATCGGATGGCCTACTTTTTCGCCACCTTTGTCATGGCAGGCTTAGATGATAAGATTCGCTTCGGCTCACTAGAGTTTTTCGCACTCCCACCTGTTGGGATGTGGGTTCCACCCGTCTTCGAGCCATCCCAGGCCTTCCTCCTCGGAAGCCTGGACTTCGTCGCCGATCGGCTCGGCACACTACACCTTCGCGAAAAGGCACTCGTTCCGGCGCCCATCGGAGGGGCGCCCTCCATCGGCTCTAGGACGCCCGACGACCTCAACGACGAGGCATCTACACTTCATCCCGAGCAAACTCTCTGCTCAAACCCCGCTATAAGTAACGTACATGTTGTTATTTACTTGCTATTCACTATCTTTCGTCGATTATCTAGAGGGACCCCGTTGTCCCCGCCGTGACCGCCATACGACCGGTTCCCCTACGGCCTCACGTCTCCCATGAACGCGTACGCTCGGGGGCTCCGAAGGATGCCAGCGCCACCCCCTCTCATGTCCGAATTCGTGGGGATGGCGAGCTATGCTCCCACCTATTTCCTCGACCTCATGGATGACGACGTTGAGAGTGACGGCTCCAGCATCGGCGACATGGCACCTAGCCACCGTTCGTCCCGAGAGTGTGCTATGGTGAACGCTCCGGGACGGCCACTGGTGGTAGCGGAGTCCTGGCAGACTCACACCCCTCCAGACCCTCGTGCGGAGACCCCCACGCTCTCATGGGAGCACGGCGAGGAACTACAACAACAGTAGCTGCACTAGCCACCGACTACGCCAGCGCGCTCGGCGCACCACACTACGCCCTGTGCGCATAAACCAACGAGTGACGCCTGAGGTCGCACCCGTTGGGTCTAGCGCAACACCATGGATAGGGGGGACGATCCCCTAAAGTTCACTCAGGCCAATCAGAGCATCGCCGCTCACCGCTACAACCACCAAGCGTGGCATAAGAGGCCACATCCGTGCCTTGTCTTGACTTGATGACCGCTCTGCACCGACTGCCTATACACGAGCAGCTCAGGCCAAACCGAGACGCTCGCAGCAGCGATCAGAGTCCTAGCCCGGATGACCTAGGACCATGGGCCTTTGACCAATGCATCTAGCGAGCGCCACTCCCATAGCGCTCCAACGGAGGCCGAGGCAAAGGCAAGACCAAGTGCCAAGATCAAGATGAGGGCCCCTCCACGTAGAGGGGGAAAAGAACAGAAAAGATTGCCTCCGATTGGCCAACTCTGCGTTGGTCGCCACTGCTGATCACACGGGCAAACAACCCCAGCAGGACCTTTCAGCCCACTTCCACGAGCTCATGGAGAGCCCGTGCACCAACCACGCCTACCCTGTCAATCATCTCTACAAGGACTATGTAACGCCCCAGAGTCCAAACGGCTCAGATCCACTCTGCACGTTGAGCAAACCACACCTACCACCATTCCACTTACGCTTTCATCCTCGCTTCGCGTAAAAGGATTAACCCGAGGATGGTGGGATGGACTCTAGAAGCCTTATATGTTGGTCTATCCCACCTTTAACAACCAAGGTGGGACTAAACTCTCCACAATATCTCATTAACTTGCATATGGGCCACTATGGACCAAATTCCAAACTGGGCCAGATGTCACATACATCCCCCTCAAATAAACCGACGTCCTCGTCGGCCCAACACACCCACAACCGGGCAAACGATGACCAGGAATGTTCCCTCTTAGCACATGCAACCGTGCGCCCAGTGCCGGCACATGTGCCATGCCGTGCACCCCGTAGGGCCTACACGCGTAATGAACCCCATGTCCGCGCCCCTAGCCCACACGCGCCCGTGCCACAAGGTCGGCTCTGATACCATTTGTAACACCCTAGAGTCCAAACAACTCAGATCCACTCTGCACGTTGAGCAAACCACACCTACCACCATTCCACTTACGCTTTCATCCTTGCTTCGCGTAAAAGGATTAACCCGGAGATGGTGGGATGGACTCTAGAAGCCTTATATGTTGGTCTATCCCACCTTTAACAACCAAGGTGGGACTAAACTCTCCATAATATCTCATTAACTTGCATATGGGCCACTATGGACCAAATTCCAAACTAGGCCAGATGTCACAGACTACGAGCTCCTCAAGCGCCTTCTATGTCAGGCTGGCGGGCCAAAGGAAGAAGAAGGCGAAGAAGAAACGGCCAAGAAAGGGGGCGTAGCGGACAAGGATCTGGACGACTGAAGGTTGAAATGATCTAATCGGACGCCTACTAACTGAAGGAGGACAACGATGACATTCTCACCAAACACTTGGAAGAGCTATGTTGTTTTTTATTCCCCTAAAATTTAGTCTTACCATTGTTTACTTAGTGTTTGCTCCTATAAGAGCACCCTGACCTGAACACTTTTCGGCCTGGGTCGCTCGGGGACTCCACGAGGGTGCACTACTATCTTCTGTAACATCCCGGCCCAGGGCTTAACAGGATTAATAGGATACTCATACCAATAAGTTGCAACTTCTTTTCCGGAAGCCCATCTGCAAATAACTCTGAGGTTAAGCGTGCTTGGCCTGGAGCGATGGGTGACCGACCGGGAAGTTCTTCCCGGGTGCGCACGAGTGAGGACAAAGTGCGCAGAAAAGACCTGTGTTGGTCTGTGAGGGCAGTCTATGTCCTAGAGAAGCTGCCAGATGTAAGCGGGCCCGGCCTCGGAGAGGTGGGACGTTACAGAATGGTATCAGAGCCGACTCTCGCGGTTTCACGGGTGCGTGTGTCGCAGTTGCGCAGGCATGGTGCGCATGGCTGGTGTGGATCCGGCGTGGTCACACAGCATGGCACATGCGCTGGCTCTGGACACACGGACGTGGCCAAGAGAGGACGCTCCTGGCTTGGGATTGATCGACGAGGACGTCGATCTCTTAAGGGGGTGAGGATGTAACATCCCGGCCCAGGGCTTAACAGGATTAATAGGATACTCATACCAATAAGTTGCAACTTCTTTTCCGGAAGCCCATCTGCAAATAACTCTGAGGTTAAGCGTGCTTGGCCTGGAGCGATGGGTGACCGACCGGGAAGTTCTTCCCGGGTGCGCACGAGTGAGGACAAAGTGCGCAGAAAAGACCTGTGTTGGTCTGTGAGGGCAGTCTATGTCCTAGAGAAGCTGCCAGATGTAAGCGGGCCCGGCCTCGGAGAGGTGGGACGTTACAGAATGCACTTTGTAGCACCCGGTTTTAAAGACAAAACCAGATACACACTATATGTGAGCCTAGGAAGTCAAATCTCACATATAGCCACAAATAAGGGTAATATCAAAAGGCAATACTTATTACATAACGTATTAGTAAAAGAAAAGTACCCTCAGAGTATAAGACAGCGGAAAGTTGACTCTGATCTCCTGGTGAAGACTCCGAATCCACAGGGACGACTGACTGGTTGACCACAAGCCTAATTTCTCCAAACCAGCAATCTGGTACCCATCCGGGATTTTTATCCAATGTATAGAAAAATAAAGCAAGCGTAAGTACATGTCGTACTCAACAATTATATCATGGGGTTCATGAGGCTCAAAAGGGCTGACACTGGTTTACTGCGATTAGCTTTAATATATCATCTTTTTAAGCAGTTGAGTAGCAAAGGATTTATCATTCCCACAAACAGATGATCAGGTAAACATGATTAATGTATAGCATAAACAATCAATTATTAGAACCATTATCCATTAGTGATCATCTCTATTCCATAAGGGTCCAAGGCCGCTCGTGTCCGTGAGCACGGCTGTTATAACAGTTTTATACTCTGCAGAGTTTGTACACGTTCACTGTGAGTTGTGATTTACCCTTTCGCCCGAGGTAGCTATTCTCTTGACCCACTTCCAAGGAAGGTCGGCAGGGTTCACTATGAAGCCTTTCAAAGAATTCGTCTAACATGTTAGGGCCGCCAGGCGTATGTGGCCCATCTCTAGGAGTGGCAAGCGTGGGCATCGCAGCACGGTACACACTTCCTAGCAGCAAAGGAAACATACCCCGCGCCTCAAAGGTAACCACTAACAAGCTAGAAAAGATCCTCATACTGAGCTAAAGCCAGAGCCATATGGCCCTCACAGCTGTACTGTAAGTCCCGGATGATCGCTTACAGCTAAGTCCTTAGGGAGAGGAATCTGAAGCATATAAACACTTCAGCCCCCTGTGTCCATGTTACTAAAAAGTCATGTTTTAATGTTTATTGCATATATCATTAGTCAAGTTACAAGATCATGGTTTTGATTAAGCACTAGCAAAGACTATCCCAATGCATTATCCCAAAGGTATCAAGGTACAAGATATCAAATGTCTAGGATATCCCTAATGGTAACAAGGAAGACACATGCAATATGAATTTAGTGATTAAATGTTAATAGGTAACAAGGATAATCCCATGCTATACTTGCCTTATACACCGATCCTTCGGTAAGCTTTATTCTTTGATGTCTTTCTTCTTCTTCTGGATCATCACGTGTATCTCACCGACTGGACAATCGTAGAACACCACACAAACATCCATACACATACATGCATAGCATACAATTGCATCTATATCAGAATAGTACACCAATCATAGAAAAATAAGTAAAAGAGATTGATATACGATTCTACGCATCACTACGAACACACAGTCGCGAGAAGCACGCTAATCGAAGCTACAGTTGAAAAGTTACAACTACCGGGAGATTTGCCTAATACGTGGAAAATAAACTATAGGCTTCGTTTATGTTATCTATATGAATTCATATACAAAAGATGTTTATAAATAATATAGATTATATTAAGTCAACTTTAGATTTAAATTATAAAACAAAAGTAAAACAAATCATATTTTTATGTATAAAACCTAGTTGCATAATCTTTTAATCAAGATATGATTTAAACTATGATTTTTATGAAATAGTAATATAGTATACATCATTACTAATATGTAGATCTCGTCGTTATGAAACAAACGCAACTTGAACGGACTATTTCGGAGTTGAAACGAATAAGTTACGATTTAAACAAGTTTTACTTTAATTAAATAATAGATTAAATCTACCCATGAATTTCAAGTGTTGAAAACATGCCTAACAGTTGTATAAACATGTAGAAAACGTAAATACGATCCTAACGCAATTTGAATGGATCAAATCGGACTTAAAACGTAAAAGTTACGCATGAAATAAGATTCAGTGGCATTCCTGTAAATATTTGAACTCAAATTTGAATTAAAACAATTAAAAATCTGAATTTAAATGTATTTTGGACTGGGCATACTATTTCTGGAAGACACAGGGTTCTAACCGAATAAAAACAGGACCTAAAAGAAATCATTTTGAACTGAATCGGACCGCGGGTTAGTTACTTGGAAATCTGGGGGCCTTTCTGCAAATCGTGCGTGGCTTGACTGCTGGCTGACCGCGCGGCTGACCGAGCAGCCACGTGGCAGCACGCTGTTGGCGCGGTGTGCCACGCGTGCGGTGGACCCGCTGACGCAGCGGGGTGGACCGAGTCCACGGTCCGCGGTAGACCGACCACTTAACCCCGAAGGGGTACGCAATCTTGACCGCTGATTCGAAATTCGACGGTGCAGGTGTGTGTGTGCGGGTGATCCACGACGGCTGCATAGTCCCGCCGGTGAGCCCTCCATGGCCGGCGACGAACCAATCTCGGCGGTGGACGCCGGGGAGGTGATTCCGGCCACCACGTTCCAAAACGAAGGCATAAAAATGATGAGCGGATCTACGCGAACTCGGCAGGGTGCAAAACAAGGACGGGAAGCACTTCGGAACGAGGGCTTCCACGGCGGTGCCATGAATGGCGGTTCGGGATCTCGCCGATATGGCGTTCTAGCGCACGGAACGGCGAATGGAAGGCACTGGAAGGTGAATAAGCTCACCGCGATGCGTCTGGAGGTGGTTGCGGAGTCCGAGGAGGCTTCGGAGGCGCAGTCGACGGCGGCGGCGGTGGCTGGAAAGAGAGAAGGGTGCGGGTGAGATGAAATCGAAGCAAATCGTGACCAAAACCGAGATATGTCGGTACCTACGAATGCGTTGGGTCGTGGCGGAGCTCTGAGGCGCGTCGGTGACGAGATTTGCGCTCGGGAATGAGGAATTCGCCGGCGGCGATGGCATGCTTGGACGCGAGCAGGGGAAATGGAGAAGGAGGGGTGCGGCTGGAGCTTTGTAGGCGGGCGGCTGCGGCGTACAAGGAAGGGGAGCGGGCGCTGGCGGAGTCGGTCGCCTTCCTTGCTTGCGCGGGGGACCGACGAGTTGCCGTCTGGGGCAGCGCCATTACCGGGGCAAGGAAAGGAAAGAGGGGCGTCGGGGAAGAAGGAAAGGGAGAGGAGGCGCTGACATGCGGGGTCCGCGAGACAGTGAGGGGGAAGGGGCGGCGTGCGGGCGCTGAAAGCCGAGCAGGCCGGTGCGGAGCAGCAGCTGGCGGGCCGCGTTGGTGGGCTGCCGAGCAGATCAGGCCGAGCGGACGGGGCGCCAGCTGGGCCACGCGGTGGAGCTGGGCCGCGCGGGCGACGACGTGCGAGCTGGGCCGCCGGGAAGCAGGCCGAAGCCGGGAAAGGGAAGGGAGAAGAGGGCTGGGCCAAGTCTGGAGTTGGGCTGAAAATGAGAAAAGGAATATTTTTTTCAAATTCCTTTTTCCTATTTTGTTTTCAAAGCCAATTCAAATGTAAACCAAATGCAAATTCAAATAGAGTTTCGAACATACTTTTCACCTCAAATATAAATGAGAAATTTTGGTAAGTTTCCAAAAATAAACTTTTCCATTTCTTTTTAAATCCTCTTATTATCAATTTTTCTTTTCTTTTATTTCAAAGCCACTTTTAATTTCATTTCAAAAGCAATTTTAACTATTTTGACTTTTCAATTAAAACCACTCAATCAAATAAAAGCCAACGTAATGGCATGTATGCTCAAACATGTTGCTACCTTATGATGTATTTTAATTTAATGAAATTTTTTTTATTTTCCTATATTTCATGTGCACAAAAATTCGTAAATAAATCATTTTAACTCTATTTCAAAAGAAGCAATTTTTAGGGTGTTACAATTCTACCCCCCTTAAGATGAATCTCGTCCTCGAGATTCGGAAGACATCGACTAAGAGATAGGAATACTCCATCCTTGGATTCTTCTTTACTTCCTCGTGCAGTTCCATCGTCTTGATAAAGATCCACTTTACTTTTGCATACCTGTTGCCCTTACTCTAAGTAATTTGCCTAACCAATTCCAAAATTTTGATAGGTACCTTGAACAACTCTCAGGTAACCCTAAGCACTAGGCCATAATTCTTTTTCCTCATATGTTCACCTTTCAATAAGGCTTCCTTATCTTCTTGGTCCGAAAGAGAATCTATCACCAATCTTCAAAACATTTATGATCCTGGGAACCTGTGGGTTATTGGCCCATCACGCTTCCTTAGCTGACTTAACAAGCAAGACACTACTTTTCTTCTCGTATAAGGACACATCCCACACCTTCACAAGATGCATTATTGTAGATACAAAGCTCTTGTCCTGATCTATCAAAGCTAATACTCAGGCTTTACTTTGACCTCTTGGACTCCTTTAAATGCTTGGCTAAAGTCTCTTGATCCAAACTAACTTAAAAGCTTCTTCGGTAACTTTATCAACATCTTGCTGGTCTTGGATAGGCTTTTCTTAGACTTCTAACCAAAACTCATTGAAACTCTGAGTTCTTCTTGCATCTTTGGGTACCACCACGCTTCCACTGCGCACTCTGATTTCCGTTGTGCAAACTTGAACATATGATACTTCATCTTACCAATTCTTCAACTTGACTACCCCCCTTAAGATAAGGTAAAGTAGGGGATTCCAAAGTATAGCTTGCATCCTCTTGTGATTGCAGTCTACTGTTGTTTAGAATTTTCCTCAGGATTTTTGATCGTCCAAAATCAGAGATATGAACCGATAAAGACAGGTTGCTCCGAAGATGGGGTAGGAAAAACAGAAGAAAACCGTAACCCAACTATTTATTTCATTAATCCTTATACCTTAGGCCTATAAACTAAATGAAATTGTGGGAACACCCAACAAGATCATTGCAATCATTACAAAGATGCAAAACAAGCATAAACATAATGACATTTCATCAAAACAGTAAAGATGCACAACTCAATTATCGACTCAACTTGCGATACTATCGTTTTTATTACATAAGGGGCACAATTTCCTAATTCTTAAAAATGGCATGATTACAGGGACATCTCTCGCATGGGAGTGACACGTCATCCACTACATCAATTTCATCATGGGCTTCCTTTGTATTGTGTGTCACCATCAATTGCTGGTGGTAGTCCTGTATTGACCTAACTCTAGCTACCTCCATGGCATAATTGTTGATTCTTCTGTGGGCAAGATTTAACATAATGTCCTTCCTACTGGCAATGATAACACTTCCTCTTAGTTGGATCCTTAGTGATGTCATACTCCACAGAATTGTTGCTTAGAGTATTGTTAGCTTGCTGACTCTGTAAGTTCATCTTCGTTTGACTAGACCGCTTTTTAGCTCGCTTGATCTTTTGGGGTTGAAACTCTGTGTAGGTGATTGTCCACCCATCTATGCATACCTCATGTGGAAAGACTGGAGTAACCTTAGCTTGAGGAACTTCTAATTCTTTAGAGTCTGAGTTTATCTGACCAGGGATTGGAGTTGGATGTGATAATGTAATAGAACCCAAATGTTGATTGCTTTCTGATTCTGTCTCTGGTGAGATCTCCTTTCTTTTCTTATCCACATTGTCCTCAGGTACAGGCTGAATACCTTCGTACTCAATTCTTTCTCCTGACGGTGCGGTTAGAAGCACTGAACGCTGGGCATACTTGATCACTCCTTTGCAAGCAGATAGCCATCCTATTCCAAGAATAACATCAATGTCCACTAACTCTAATACAATAAGGTTTGCTTCAAATTTTACTCCTTCGATGTTAAGACTAACTCTTGGGCATATGTGGTCTGCCTTCATTTCTCCTTCTAGGGTCTTAACTATCACTGGTCTCCTCATTGGAAGCATAGCTATCTCATGTTCCTTTACGTATGCACTAGAGATAAATGAATGTAAAGCTCTGGGGCCAAACAACACTGTGGCAGAAACTGAGTTTACTGGAATGAAACCATACACAACCTCCTTAGCTCCATGAGTGGTCGTCATATCCACATCATTCAATCTTCCTTGGATGTAGTTTTTCTTTGCTTTACTTCCTTGCTCCTGTTTCTTCTGGACCTTCTGTTCTTGCTTCTGCTGTGGTTGATCCTGGCATTCATGTGCCATTCTTCCAATATCTTCATTGAACTTCATATTCTTCCAAGCTTCTACTACTTGTCTCTTCACTGGTCCTGTTGGTATGTTGGTTTGACCTTGTGCCAAGCACTGCTGAAAACTCCTAGGTTGAGTCATTCCTTCTGGTGCTTGTTGTTGCATAGCTACAAACTTCTCCTTGTTGAATGCAGTCAAGGACAACATAGCTTGGTCCTCCTGATCTCTGATGCTGGTGGTCTCCTCATTACGATTCATCTATATAGCCAAGGATAGAGGATTGAGAATAGAGACAAAATTTTCATAACAGACAGAGGCTGATGTGAGCATAAATTTTAGCAAATAACAAGGTTGGAGAGAAAACAAGAACTAAGCAAGATAAAAGCATGCTAAAACGTTCAATTCTATCTAGGCTTGCGTCCTACAGTCAGCATTGCTCTGATACCACTTTGTAGCACCCGGTTTTAAAGACAAAACCAGATACACACTATATGTGAGCCTAGGAAGTCAAATCTCACATATAGCCACAAATAAGGGTAATATCAAAAGGCAATACTTATTACATAACGTATTAGTAAAAGAAAAGTACCCTCAGAGTATAAGACAGCGGAAAGTTGACTCTGATCTCCTGGTGAAGACTCCGAATCCACAGGGACGACTGACTGGTTGACCACAAGCCTAATTTCTCCAAACCAGCAATCTGGTACCCATCCGGGATTTTTATCCAATGTATAGAAAAATAAAGCAAGCGTAAGTACATGTCGTACTCAACAATTATATCATGGGGTTCATGAGGCTCAAAAGGGCTGACACTGGTTTACTGCGATTAGCTTTAATATATCATCTTTTTAAGCAGTTGAGTAGCAAAGGATTTATCATTCCCACAAACAGATGATCAGGTAAACATGATTAATGTATAGCATAAACAATCAATTATTAGAACCATTATCCATTAGTGATCATCTCTATTCCATAAGGGTCCAAGGCCGCTCGTGTCCGTGAGCACGGCTGTTATAACAGTTTTATACTCTGCAGAGTTTGTACACGTTCACTGTGAGTTGTGATTTACCCTTTCGCCCGAGGTAGCTATTCTCTTGACCCACTTCCAAGGAAGGTCGGCAGGGTTCACTATGAAGCCTTTCAAAGAATTCGTCTAACATGTTAGGGCCGCCAGGCGTATGTGGCCCATCTCTAGGAGTGGCAAGCGTGGGCATCGCAGCACGGTACACACTTCCTAGCAGCAAAGGAAACATACCCCGCGCCTCAAAGGTAACCACTAACAAGCTAGAAAAGATCCTCATACTGAGCTAAAGCCAGAGCCATATGGCCCTCACAGCTGTACTGTAAGTCCCGGATGATCGCTTACAGCTAAGTCCTTAGGGAGAGGAATCTGAAGCATATAAACACTTCAGCCCCCTGTGTCCATGTTACTAAAAAGTCATGTTTTAATGTTTATTGCATATATCATTAGTCAAGTTACAAGATCATGGTTTTGATTAAGCACTAGCAAAGACTATCCCAATGCATTATCCCAAAGGTATCAAGGTACAAGATATCAAATGTCTAGGATATCCCTAATGGTAACAAGGAAGACACATGCAATATGAATTTAGTGATTAAATGTTAATAGGTAACAAGGATAATCCCATGCTATACTTGCCTTATACACCGATCCTTCGGTAAGCTTTATTCTTTGATGTCTTTCTTCTTCTTCTGGATCATCACGTGTATCTCACCGACTGGACAATCGTAGAACACCACACAAACATCCATACACATACATGCATAGCATACAATTGCATCTATATCAGAATAGTACACCAATCATAGAAAAATAAGTAAAAGAGATTGATATACGATTCTACGCATCACTACGAACACACAGTCGCGAGAAGCACGCTAATCGAAGCTACAGTTGAAAAGTTACAACTACCGGGAGATTTGCCTAATACGTGGAAAATAAACTATAGGCTTCGTTTATGTTATCTATATGAATTCATATACAAAAGATGTTTATAAATAATATAGATTATATTAAGTCAACTTTAGATTTAAATTATAAAACAAAAGTAAAACAAATCATATTTTTATGTATAAAACCTAGTTGCATAATCTTTTAATCAAGATATGATTTAAACTATGATTTTTATGAAATAGTAATATAGTATACATCATTACTAATATGTAGATCTCGTCGTTATGAAACAAACGCAACTTGAACGGACTATTTCGGAGTTGAAACGAATAAGTTACGATTTAAACAAGTTTTACTTTAATTAAATAATAGATTAAATCTACCCATGAATTTCAAGTGTTGAAAACATGCCTAACAGTTGTATAAACATGTAGAAAACGTAAATACGATCCTAACGCAATTTGAATGGATCAAATCGGACTTAAAACGTAAAAGTTACGCATGAAATAAGATTCAGTGGCATTCCTGTAAATATTTGAACTCAAATTTGAATTAAAACAATTAAAAATCTGAATTTAAATGTATTTTGGACTGGGCATACTATTTCTGGAAGACACAGGGTTCTAACCGAATAAAAACAGGACCTAAAAGAAATCATTTTGAACTGAATCGGACCGCGGGTTAGTTACTTGGAAATCCGGGGGCCTTTCTGCAAATCGTGCGTGGCTTGACTGCTGGCTGACCGCGCGGCTGACCGAGCAGCCACGTGGCAGCACGCTGTTGGCGCGGTGTGCCACGCGTGCGGTGGACCCGCTGACGCAGCGGGGTGGACCGAGTCCACGGTCCGCGGTAGACCGACCACTTAACCCCGAAGGGGTACGCAATCTTGACCGCTGATTCGAAATTCGACGGTGCAGGTGTGTGTGTGCGGGTGATCCACGACGGCTGCATAGTCCCGCCGGTGAGCCCTCCATGGCCGGCGACGAACCAATCTCGGCGGTGGACGCCGGGGAGGTGATTCCGGCCACCACGTTCCAAAACGAAGGCATAAAAATGATGAGCGGATCTACGCGAACTCGGCAGGGTGCAAAACAAGGACGGGAAGCACTTCGGAACGAGGGCTTCCACGGCGGTGCCATGAATGGCGGTTCGGGATCTCGCCGATATGGCGTTCTAGCGCACGGAACGGCGAATGGAAGGCACTGGAAGGTGAATAAGCTCACCGCGATGCGTCTGGAGGTGGTTGCGGAGTCCGAGGAGGCTTCGGAGGCGCAGTCGACGGCGGCGGCGGTGGCTGGAAAGAGAGAAGGGTGCGGGTGAGATGAAATCGAAGCAAATCGTGACCAAAACCGAGATATGTCGGTACCTACGAATGCGTTGGGTCGTGGCGGAGCTCTGAGGCGCGTCGGTGACGAGATTTGCGCTCGGGAATGAGGAATTCGCCGGCGGCGATGGCATGCTTGGACGCGAGCAGGGGAAATGGAGAAGGAGGGGTGCGGCTGGAGCTTTGTAGGCGGGCGGCTGCGGCGTACAAGGAAGGGGAGCGGGCGCTGGCGGAGTCGGTCGCCTTCCTTGCTTGCGCGGGGGACCGACGAGTTGCCGTCTGGGGCAGCGCCATTACCGGGGCAAGGAAAGGAAAGAGGGGCGTCGGGGAAGAAGGAAAGGGAGAGGAGGCGCTGACATGCGGGGTCCGCGAGACAGTGAGGGGGAAGGGGCGGCGTGCGGGCGCTGAAAGCCGAGCAGGCCGGTGCGGAGCAGCAGCTGGCGGGCCGCGTTGGTGGGCTGCCGAGCAGATCAGGCCGAGCGGACGGGGCGCCAGCTGGGCCACGCGGTGGAGCTGGGCCGCGCGGGCGACGACGTGCGAGCTGGGCCGCCGGGAAGCAGGCCGAAGCCGGGAAAGGGAAGGGAGAAGAGGGCTGGGCCAAGTCTGGAGTTGGGCTGAAAATGAGAAAAGGAATATTTTTTTCAAATTCCTTTTTCCTATTTTGTTTTCAAAGCCAATTCAAATGTAAACCAAATGCAAATTCAAATAGAGTTTCGAACATACTTTTCACCTCAAATATAAATGAGAAATTTTGGTAAGTTTCCAAAAATAAACTTTTCCATTTCTTTTTAAATCCTCTTATTATCAATTTTTCTTTTCTTTTATTTCAAAGCCACTTTTAATTTCATTTCAAAAGCAATTTTAACTATTTTGACTTTTCAATTAAAACCACTCAATCAAATAAAAGCCAACGTAATGGCATGTATGCTCAAACATGTTGCTACCTTATGATGTATTTTAATTTAATGAAATTTTTTTTATTTTCCTATATTTCATGTGCACAAAAATTCGTAAATAAATCATTTTAACTCTATTTCAAAAGAAGCAATTTTTAGGGTGTTACAATTCTACCCCCCTTAAGATGAATCTCGTCCTCGAGATTCGGAAGACATCGACTAAGAGATAGGAATACTCCATCCTTGGATTCTTCTTTACTTCCTCGTGCAGTTCCATCGTCTTGATAAAGATCCACTTTACTTTTGCATACCTGTTGCCCTTACTCTAAGTAATTTGCCTAACCAATTCCAAAATTTTGATAGGTACCTTGAACAACTCTCAGGTAACCCTAAGCACTAGGCCATAATTCTTTTTCCTCATATGTTCACCTTTCAATAAGGCTTCCTTATCTTCTTGGTCCGAAAGAGAATCTATCACCAATCTTCAAAACATTTATGATCCTGGGAACCTGTGGGTTATTGGCCCATCACGCTTCCTTAGCTGACTTAACAAGCAAGACACTACTTTTCTTCTCGTATAAGGACACATCCCACACCTTCACAAGATGCATTATTGTAGATACAAAGCTCTTGTCCTGATCTATCAAAGCTAATACTCAGGCTTTACTTTGACCTCTTGGACTCCTTTAAATGCTTGGCTAAAGTCTCTTGATCCAAACTAACTTAAAAGCTTCTTCGGTAACTTTATCAACATCTTGCTGGTCTTGGATAGGCTTTTCTTAGACTTCTAACCAAAACTCATTGAAACTCTGAGTTCTTCTTGCATCTTTGGGTACCACCACGCTTCCACTGCGCACTCTGATTTCCGTTGTGCAAACTTGAACATATGATACTTCATCTTACCAATTCTTCAACTTGACTACCCCCCTTAAGATAAGGTAAAGTAGGGGATTCCAAAGTATAGCTTGCATCCTCTTGTGATTGCAGTCTACTGTTGTTTAGAATTTTCCTCAGGATTTTTGATCGTCCAAAATCAGAGATATGAACCGATAAAGACAGGTTGCTCCGAAGATGGGGTAGGAAAAACAGAAGAAAACCGTAACCCAACTATTTATTTCATTAATCCTTATACCTTAGGCCTATAAACTAAATGAAATTGTGGGAACACCCAACAAGATCATTGCAATCATTACAAAGATGCAAAACAAGCATAAACATAATGACATTTCATCAAAACAGTAAAGATGCACAACTCAATTATCGACTCAACTTGCGATACTATCGTTTTTATTACATAAGGGGCACAATTTCCTAATTCTTAAAAATGGCATGATTACAGGGACATCTCTCGCATGGGAGTGACACGTCATCCACTACATCAATTTCATCATGGGCTTCCTTTGTATTGTGTGTCACCATCAATTGCTGGTGGTAGTCCTGTATTGACCTAACTCTAGCTACCTCCATGGCATAATTGTTGATTCTTCTGTGGGCAAGATTTAACATAATGTCCTTCCTACTGGCAATGATAACACTTCCTCTTAGTTGGATCCTTAGTGATGTCATACTCCACAGAATTGTTGCTTAGAGTATTGTTAGCTTGCTGACTCTGTAAGTTCATCTTCGTTTGACTAGACCGCTTTTTAGCTCGCTTGATCTTTTGGGGTTGAAACTCTGTGTAGGTGATTGTCCACCCATCTATGCATACCTCATGTGGAAAGACTGGAGTAACCTTAGCTTGAGGAACTTCTAATTCTTTAGAGTCTGAGTTTATCTGACCAGGGATTGGAGTTGGATGTGATAATGTAATAGAACCCAAATGTTGATTGCTTTCTGATTCTGTCTCTGGTGAGATCTCCTTTCTTTTCTTATCCACATTGTCCTCAGGTACAGGCTGAATACCTTCGTACTCAATTCTTTCTCCTGACGGTGCGGTTAGAAGCACTGAACGCTGGGCATACTTGATCACTCCTTTGCAAGCAGATAGCCATCCTATTCCAAGAATAACATCAATGTCCACTAACTCTAATACAATAAGGTTTGCTTCAAATTTTACTCCTTCGATGTTAAGACTAACTCTTGGGCATATGTGGTCTGCCTTCATTTCTCCTTCTAGGGTCTTAACTATCACTGGTCTCCTCATTGGAAGCATAGCTATCTCATGTTCCTTTACGTATGCACTAGAGATAAATGAATGTAAAGCTCTGGGGCCAAACAACACTGTGGCAGAAACTGAGTTTACTGGAATGAAACCATACACAACCTCCTTAGCTCCATGAGTGGTCGTCATATCCACATCATTCAATCTTCCTTGGATGTAGTTTTTCTTTGCTTTACTTCCTTGCTCCTGTTTCTTCTGGACCTTCTGTTCTTGCTTCTGCTGTGGTTGATCCTGGCATTCATGTGCCATTCTTCCAATATCTTCATTGAACTTCATATTCTTCCAAGCTTCTACTACTTGTCTCTTCACTGGTCCTGTTGGTATGTTGGTTTGACCTTGTGCCAAGCACTGCTGAAAACTCCTAGGTTGAGTCATTCCTTCTGGTGCTTGTTGTTGCATAGCTACAAACTTCTCCTTGTTGAATGCAGTCAAGGACAACATAGCTTGGTCCTCCTGATCTCTGATGCTGGTGGTCTCCTCATTACGATTCATCTATATAGCCAAGGATAGAGGATTGAGAATAGAGACAAAATTTTCATAACAGACAGAGGCTGATGTGAGCATAAATTTTAGCAAATAACAAGGTTGGAGAGAAAACAAGAACTAAGCAAGATAAAAGCATGCTAAAACGTTCAATTCTATCTAGGCTTGCGTCCTACAGTCAGCATTGCTCTGATACCACTTTGTAGCACCCGGTTTTAAAGACAAAACCAGATACACACTATATGTGAGCCTAGGAAGTCAAATCTCACATATAGCCACAAATAAGGGTAATATCAAAAGGCAATACTTATTACATAACGTATTAGTAAAAGAAAAGTACCCTCAGAGTATAAGACAGCGGAAAGTTGACTCTGATCTCCTGGTGAAGACTCCGAATCCACAGGGACGACTGACTGGTTGACCACAAGCCTAATTTCTCCAAACCAGCAATCTGGTACCCATCCGGGATTTTTATCCAATGTATAGAAAAATAAAGCAAGCGTAAGTACATGTCGTACTCAACAATTATATCATGGGGTTCATGAGGCTCAAAAGGGCTGACACTGGTTTACTGCGATTAGCTTTAATATATCATCTTTTTAAGCAGTTGAGTAGCAAAGGATTTATCATTCCCACAAACAGATGATCAGGTAAACATGATTAATGTATAGCATAAACAATCAATTATTAGAACCATTATCCATTAGTGATCATCTCTATTCCATAAGGGTCCAAGGCCGCTCGTGTCCGTGAGCACGGCTGTTATAACAGTTTTATACTCTGCAGAGTTTGTACACGTTCACTGTGAGTTGTGATTTACCCTTTCGCCCGAGGTAGCTATTCTCTTGACCCACTTCCAAGGAAGGTCGGCAGGGTTCACTATGAAGCCTTTCAAAGAATTCGTCTAACATGTTAGGGCCGCCAGGCGTATGTGGCCCATCTCTAGGAGTGGCAAGCGTGGGCATCGCAGCACGGTACACACTTCCTAGCAGCAAAGGAAACATACCCCGCGCCTCAAAGGTAACCACTAACAAGCTAGAAAAGATCCTCATACTGAGCTAAAGCCAGAGCCATATGGCCCTCACAGCTGTACTGTAAGTCCCGGATGATCGCTTACAGCTAAGTCCTTAGGGAGAGGAATCTGAAGCATATAAACACTTCAGCCCCCTGTGTCCATGTTACTAAAAAGTCATGTTTTAATGTTTATTGCATATATCATTAGTCAAGTTACAAGATCATGGTTTTGATTAAGCACTAGCAAAGACTATCCCAATGCATTATCCCAAAGGTATCAAGGTACAAGATATCAAATGTCTAGGATATCCCTAATGGTAACAAGGAAGACACATGCAATATGAATTTAGTGATTAAATGTTAATAGGTAACAAGGATAATCCCATGCTATACTTGCCTTATACACCGATCCTTCGGTAAGCTTTATTCTTTGATGTCTTTCTTCTTCTTCTGGATCATCACGTGTATCTCACCGACTGGACAATCGTAGAACACCACACAAACATCCATACACATACATGCATAGCATACAATTGCATCTATATCAGAATAGTACACCAATCATAGAAAAATAAGTAAAAGAGATTGATATACGATTCTACGCATCACTACGAACACACAGTCGCGAGAAGCACGCTAATCGAAGCTACAGTTGAAAAGTTACAACTACCGGGAGATTTGCCTAATACGTGGAAAATAAACTATAGGCTTCGTTTATGTTATCTATATGAATTCATATACAAAAGATGTTTATAAATAATATAGATTATATTAAGTCAACTTTAGATTTAAATTATAAAACAAAAGTAAAACAAATCATATTTTTATGTATAAAACCTAGTTGCATAATCTTTTAATCAAGATATGATTTAAACTATGATTTTTATGAAATAGTAATATAGTATACATCATTACTAATATGTAGATCTCGTCGTTATGAAACAAACGCAACTTGAACGGACTATTTCGGAGTTGAAACGAATAAGTTACGATTTAAACAAGTTTTACTTTAATTAAATAATAGATTAAATCTACCCATGAATTTCAAGTGTTGAAAACATGCCTAACAGTTGTATAAACATGTAGAAAACGTAAATACGATCCTAACGCAATTTGAATGGATCAAATCGGACTTAAAACGTAAAAGTTACGCATGAAATAAGATTCAGTGGCATTCCTGTAAATATTTGAACTCAAATTTGAATTAAAACAATTAAAAATCTGAATTTAAATGTATTTTGGACTGGGCATACTATTTCTGGAAGACACAGGGTTCTAACCGAATAAAAACAGGACCTAAAAGAAATCATTTTGAACTGAATCGGACCGCGGGTTAGTTACTTGGAAATCCGGGGGCCTTTCTGCAAATCGTGCGTGGCTTGACTGCTGGCTGACCGCGCGGCTGACCGAGCAGCCACGTGGCAGCACGCTGTTGGCGCGGTGTGCCACGCGTGCGGTGGACCCGCTGACGCAGCGGGGTGGACCGAGTCCACGGTCCGCGGTAGACCGACCACTTAACCCCGAAGGGGTACGCAATCTTGACCGCTGATTCGAAATTCGACGGTGCAGGTGTGTGTGTGCGGGTGATCCACGACGGCTGCATAGTCCCGCCGGTGAGCCCTCCATGGCCGGCGACGAACCAATCTCGGCGGTGGACGCCGGGGAGGTGATTCCGGCCACCACGTTCCAAAACGAAGGCATAAAAATGATGAGCGGATCTACGCGAACTCGGCAGGGTGCAAAACAAGGACGGGAAGCACTTCGGAACGAGGGCTTCCACGGCGGTGCCATGAATGGCGGTTCGGGATCTCGCCGATATGGCGTTCTAGCGCACGGAACGGCGAATGGAAGGCACTGGAAGGTGAATAAGCTCACCGCGATGCGTCTGGAGGTGGTTGCGGAGTCCGAGGAGGCTTCGGAGGCGCAGTCGACGGCGGCGGCGGTGGCTGGAAAGAGAGAAGGGTGCGGGTGAGATGAAATCGAAGCAAATCGTGACCAAAACCGAGATATGTCGGTACCTACGAATGCGTTGGGTCGTGGCGGAGCTCTGAGGCGCGTCGGTGACGAGATTTGCGCTCGGGAATGAGGAATTCGCCGGCGGCGATGGCATGCTTGGACGCGAGCAGGGGAAATGGAGAAGGAGGGGTGCGGCTGGAGCTTTGTAGGCGGGCGGCTGCGGCGTACAAGGAAGGGGAGCGGGCGCTGGCGGAGTCGGTCGCCTTCCTTGCTTGCGCGGGGGACCGACGAGTTGCCGTCTGGGGCAGCGCCATTACCGGGGCAAGGAAAGGAAAGAGGGGCGTCGGGGAAGAAGGAAAGGGAGAGGAGGCGCTGACATGCGGGGTCCGCGAGACAGTGAGGGGGAAGGGGCGGCGTGCGGGCGCTGAAAGCCGAGCAGGCCGGTGCGGAGCAGCAGCTGGCGGGCCGCGTTGGTGGGCTGCCGAGCAGATCAGGCCGAGCGGACGGGGCGCCAGCTGGGCCACGCGGTGGAGCTGGGCCGCGCGGGCGACGACGTGCGAGCTGGGCCGCCGGGAAGCAGGCCGAAGCCGGGAAAGGGAAGGGAGAAGAGGGCTGGGCCAAGTCTGGAGTTGGGCTGAAAATGAGAAAAGGAATATTTTTTTCAAATTCCTTTTTCCTATTTTGTTTTCAAAGCCAATTCAAATGTAAACCAAATGCAAATTCAAATAGAGTTTCGAACATACTTTTCACCTCAAATATAAATGAGAAATTTTGGTAAGTTTCCAAAAATAAACTTTTCCATTTCTTTTTAAATCCTCTTATTATCAATTTTTCTTTTCTTTTATTTCAAAGCCACTTTTAATTTCATTTCAAAAGCAATTTTAACTATTTTGACTTTTCAATTAAAACCACTCAATCAAATAAAAGCCAACGTAATGGCATGTATGCTCAAACATGTTGCTACCTTATGATGTATTTTAATTTAATGAAATTTTTTTTATTTTCCTATATTTCATGTGCACAAAAATTCGTAAATAAATCATTTTAACTCTATTTCAAAAGAAGCAATTTTTAGGGTGTTACATCTTCTCTATTTCGTTTACTATCATATGGTGAAACTCCTTCCTACCCGAACAAAAGGGTAGTTTATTCCTTTAATTTGCCTTACGTAGCTTTGCTTTAAAATATTTTGACCGATCGCACCCCGCCTCTACCTACAGTTATGAGCAGCTGAGCATCATGGGCCATGCCCTGGGCTCCTAAGGTTGCAGCCTACGGGACGAACGGGCAAGTACAAGAAAGAAAGAATAAAAAACAAAATTATGCTAAGAGAAAAACTAAGGAACGGAAGGGACAAGCTTTCCCGAACGGAGTGAATTCATCACAAAAAACAAAATCGATTGTAGTCATTGAGGACACAAGAACATCTACATGGGGGCTCCCCCATGAACTTAAACTTTTTACATCTACTAAACTACTTAATCTTTACAAGCTATTGGGGTGGCTCGGCGGCATCTGCTGTCGGTGCGACCGGCGAAGGCGCAGGCTACTCACTCCTCAGCGAGACGACATTTGGCTAGGTTGAAGCCAGGGAGATGTCCACCTCCAACCCAGGCTCCATGCCATCCACAGGCTAGGCGACGTCCCCCCGACGCACGCTTCCGGCTATGTCTTCACGGTGGACATCCATCACCCACTGCGCAGAGACTTGTTCTGCCACCAACCTTGCGTGTGGCAGCAAGCTCTCCCCGAGCGATTGGATATCTTCTGTGCTCAAGCCATCGACATACCCACTGCAGATAGTGGCGAAGTCCAGGTTTGGGTGGTACGTCGCCACCGAAGTCAACACCCTCGAAGCTCCGTAAAACAACCCGCTTGTGATAAAGGCCCAGACCTCATCTAGAACCTCCGCTAGCTGGACGGCAGGCGAGCTAGTACTTGGCGCTGACCCAAAGACCTCTGAGACGACAAGCTAGGCAACATTGCGGATCTGGTCAAGTTCTCCCTCGAGAGCACATCGCTATTCAAGGGACTTGGCCAGCTCCTCTGCATTCCGAGCAAAAGTCACCTTGACCGTCTCTAGGTCCCGCTCCAACAACTTCACCTTTCCGCCCAGCTCTAGAAGAAGGGTGACAAGCTTAGAAACAGGCTGAAGGAAGAAACCAACATGACGAACAACAAAAAAGGTATGTACCGAGGTGGAAGTTCTCAAGGGTGGAGAACACCTCTGCCTATCGGGCCACCTGCTCGCGTAGCCGGGCGCTCACCTCCTCCATCCCCATCACCCGGCCCCAAAGCACAAGCACTTCCTAGTCTACCTCCGACCAGGCCTTTTGCTCCGACTCCAGGGCCTTTCACGCCGACTTAGGGCGTTCCGCTCTGACACCAAGGCATTCCGCTCTAACTCAAGGGTCTCCAAGGATTTTTGGAGTGCCGCCTCAGTGTTCGCCAAGGATTTCCACAACCCTGCCTTGGTCTCTGCCTGGCGGGCCTTCTAAAAGGTCCTTGTGTGGTTTTGGTAATTGAGTGACAACCTAGGTGGACTAATTGTATTTATATGAGATACACATGTGATTAGTCCACAAGTATATGTGTGTGAGCAACATATGCCATGAAGGTGAAAATGGCTTAGAGATGTTGCAAAGCTCACACATGAGATGATGAAAGAGCTCATTGCAAATGAGACATGACATTGAGTCATGTGATCAAGGTGGAGAAGATCAAGACAAGACTTGGCTTGATGGACCGGTTACAACCGTGAAGGGCAAGTTGGAGGCTTTGGAGCGATGGACCACGTGGTAGTGAAGCTTAAGCAAGACTTGGTGCTGATGGGCGAAGGCAACGGTGAAAAGCAAGTGAAGTCAAGATCGATGAACCAATATGATCACGTGATGATATGAAGTGGATTATATCATTGTAGATTGTGTTGGTGCATGTGTTGCATCAACATTGGAGGATATGGAATGGAATGCGCAAGGCAAAGGTATAACCTAGGGTATTTCATTTCACCGGTCATAGGTGTGTAGAGAAGTTTATGATTGGGTTTAGGATAGATGGCCGTACTATCAAGAGGGGCAAACTTGTTTGCATATCGGTCATCTAGTGCCACTTGAGTGATCTAACTTTGCATTGTCGCTAGGATTGAGTGGCGTGGCAAGTTGAGTGGCTAATACTTTGGAAAATGATTGTGAAAATGCTAACACACATACACATGGTGGTGTACATTTGGTGGTGTTGGCACATTTATAAAGGAGATGAAGTTGGAGTTGATGTGGATCAACTCAGTGAAGGAACTGAGGCAAGGGTTCATAACTCCACCGGCACCCTATACAGAAAAGATAGGGTCTCACAGAGTGGACTGGATGCTGGTCATGTGGTGACCAGATGCTAGGGTCCTACATCTGGTCAGTGGCAGCAGTGAGCACGCAGGTGTCGATCTTCGATCGGACGCTGGCGCTAAAAGTGACTGGACGCTGGTAGGGTGCGTCCGGTCAGGCTGATGTACAGTGACGTAGGCAACATAGAGAAGTTGGAGAAGGACCGGAAGCTGATGCTACGTTCGATCGTGACCGACCGAACACGTCTGGTCGCGAGTGGAACCTTACTGGAAACGAATGGACGCTGGGATCCTGCGTCCGATCACTTTGAGCAGCTGCATCTGATCATCACTTGACCATTGAGATCAAGCAACTGAGGTTGAATGGAGGCGACACGTGGTGAGCATCCATTGACCGGACACTGAGGTCCAGCGTCCGGTCGATATGACCAGTGCGTCCGGTCAACCCAAAAAACACCCAGTGAAGTGGTAACGGCTAGTTTAGCCCATGGGGCTATAAATAGAAGGGGGTCTCAGCCATGGCTAGAATTGAGCACCTTGGGGGACTTTGTGTCCATGCTTGAGAGTGCTTGGGAGCCCTCCATCTCACATATGCTTGATAGCGATCATCCAATTATGTGAGAGAGCGATTCTAGTGCGATTACATCGTAAGGTTGCATCGAGTGGCACTAGGTGATCGAGTTGCAAGCCGGTGGTGCTTGTTACTCTTGGAGGTTGCCACCTCCTAGATGGCTTGGTGATGGTCTCCATCGAAGCCCGCAAGAAGCTTGTGCGGTGCTCTAGAGAAGAGCTTTGTGAGGGGCATTGTGCTCGCCCCGCGGGAGCCACAAAGAGCAACTCTAGTTGAGCGTGTCATTGAGCTACCCTCACTTTTGGGGTAGGTTCTTGCGGTGCCCGACGTGCGGGCTTGGCGGGTGATGCCAATTAGCTGCCAAACCACCAAGTGAGCAGTCGACACAATGGGGACATAGCGTGTTGGCAAGCACGTGAACCTTGGAAGAAAATCACCGTGTCAACCTTGTTCTTCCCGTTGGTTTGCAATCTTGTTACACAAGCTTGTGATTACTTTTATATACATTGTGCTTGTATAGTTGCTCTTGTAATTAGTTAGCTTCTGTAGCTCACTAGTTACCTTCTTGCATGTATAGCATAGAAGTAGCTCCCTTGCGTGGCTAATTTGGTTTGTGTAACCTTGTTAGTCACTTTGCTTAGTTTGTGTAGCTAAGTATTTGCGCTCTCTAATTTAGCATTGGTTATCTTGTTATTGAGCATTGCTAGTGAGCTTAGTTGGATTTATGCTTTTGCTTACTCGCATGTGTAGGAGCTCCCTCATTGCTTGAAATACTAGTGGCATAGGTTTATGTGACCTTGCTTCTAGAATTGGTTAGGTGAGCTCTAGTTAGCCCGATAGTTAGGTGAGCCTGGCACCTTTATTGCTTAATTAGGATCTTTGCAAGGTGCTAGAGAACATAGATAAAGGGGTGTAGTCTTGGCTAGACCGATAGTTTTATTTCCGCACTTGTTTTGGTTAGCCGACGCGAAGTTTTAGAAGTGACTATTCACCCCCCTCTAGTCGCCATCTCAACCCTTCAAGTGGCATCAGAGCGAGGTCTCTCATTTGTGGTCTTTACTGGCCCAAGAGGATGGCGAACTTTGGGCTAGAAGTTATTTGTGACTCACATATTTTTGATGGCACACACTATGCACGGTGGAAACGTCATATGCTTGATCATTTCCGTGAATTGGGTCCCAAGGCATGGTGGATCATTGTTGTTGGTTTTTCTCATGATGCTTTGGATAAGGACAACCTAACCCAAGCGCAAGAGGATTGCTTACAACTTGATCATCGTGCTCTTTATTATCTAATGTGTGTTTTACATGATGATGTTTTTAGACGTGTGTGGGACTTGGAAAGTGCTCATGATATGTGGATGGCACTCCAAGCCTTCTACGGTGACTCCTCCACAAGTGATGATGGGAAATTCAAGAAGGAGGATGATCACAAGGTGGAGGCACATGAGTGTGTTGAGCATAATCACAATTTGGTGATTGTGGAAGATTGCTCCACCTCATGGTCAAATGATGATGATGATGATCGATCCACTACAAGTTTACTTGACAAGGTTGATGATGATGCCACAAGTGTTGCATATGAAGATTCTACCTCAAACACACTTGGTAGTGATCTTGATGATGATGGTTCATGCTCGGGCCATGATTGTGATGCTACTACAAGCTCTTCTACATCACCACATTGTTTTATGTCATAAGGTGACACCAAGGTATCAAATGATAATGTGGTTGATCATGTTGATTCATATAATGAGCTGTGAGTAGACTTGTTAGCATGACCATGTCTTTAGAAAATGAGAAAGCTAAAACAATGAAATTGGAAAATGAAAACTCATTTCTAAAGAACTCTTATGAAGAACATAAGAAATTACTTGATGCTTTTAAATCTTCACATGATGAGCTAAAATTGAATCATGAGACACTACTTGCATCTCATGATGAATTATTACAACAACATGCTTCTCTAATTAAAGTGTTTACAAAGAAACTTAAAAATAATGAGAGCTCATACATGGATCAAATGATAAATTGCAAAATGTTACTAACCCTTGTGATGTAGGCGAGAAGCATGTATCCACCTCTTGTGATGATTTATTAGATATGCCATGCTCTTCACATATAGATGCTTGTTGTACTTCTATGTCTTGTGAGACTAACATTTTGAAGGAGAACATTGAGCTCAAAAGTGAAGTGAAGAAATTGAGCAACAAGTTAGAGAGGTGCTATAACTCAAAAGTCACATTTGAGCACATGTTGAAGACTCAAAGAAACTATGGTGACAAGTGCGGCCTTAGCTTCAAGAAGAAGATGACAAAGGGCGAAAGAAAGAGAGAGAGAAAGATGAAGAAGCTACAACAAAGAAAGCTCTCTCATACCATATGCTACCGGTGTCATGAAGCGGGACACCATGCAAATGGTTGCCCTAACATTGAGAAGCTCAAGAAGATAAAAGAAGAAGAGAGGCTCAAGCATGTGAAGTGCTTCAAGTGCTGCACTTGAAGTCATCTTACCTCAATGTGTCCAACCAAGCAATTGGTGAAGCAACTAGAAGAGCCTCAACCAAAGCCATAAGTTGAGCAAGAGAAGACACCCCAAGAGCAAATCAAGATAAACCATGAAAATGAAGGTGATTTGGTGATAAAGAAGAAGAAAACTAGAATGGGTGGAAAAGCAAGAGAAAGAGCAATGCGTCCAAGGATGAATCAAGATGCAAAGCAAATGAGCAAGAATAAAGAAAAGAAAATAGAGAAGATTGCTCACATGAGATGCTATAGTTGTGACACATTGGGCCATCTAGCTTCGGGTTGTCCAAACAAGCTTGAGAAGAAGGTTCAAGCAAATAAGGACAAGCAAGGCAATGAGAAGCACAACATGAGCAAAGAAGAAAAGGCTCAACCAAAGAGAAAGTGCTACTCATGCCAGGAAAGGGGACACATGGCACATTCATGTCCCTTAGGTACCATTGGCATTGGAGACTTGATTCAATTGATTTCATATTGATCATCATATGTTGAGTCAAGATATGAAGCCTAGTGCACATCCAAACCCAATGCCAAGTGAAAATTGAGTGAAGTCCAAGTGCTATCAACATACAAGTGTTATATTCAAGTTGGGGTGATTTATTGGAATATTTGATGGCTTGCAAAAATATTTGAGTTGAAACTTGCTAATTGGATGATCATGAGCTAACCAAGGTATATCTCTTATTGATTATTTCATTTGGGTGCATATGAGTTGATTGAGTTGGATAAATATGCAATGTTGCTTGCTATGAGATGATTGAATGGAAAATTAATTAGTAGTCAAGTTTGGATTGATTTGTGTTGGATAAGTTCATAAGATGACATTTAGTAAGTGGATTGAATTAATATATGTCTTATGGAAGTATTCAAACAAGTTAGTTTCAAGTGTGATTCATATTTGATGAAGTATAGCTCAAGTGATTAAAATATGTCCTATATTGAAAATCTGAAGTGAGCTGTGATCTTAGCCATGTTTGAGTGATCAAAACTTTTTGGATTAGCATAAAAATTGGTTTACATGCTCTAGACTTATGGTATGAGATGCTGTAGAAATTTCATAAAAATTGGATAAGAAATGCTTTGGTTTTGGAGTGGTTTTTATCATCTATAGTGCAACAGTTTTTAGCATGTCGCAGTGGTGGAAGAATTGAAATCTGGTAGCAATCTAGAAGTAAAATGAATTTCAAATTTTTATAGCTGCTAGATAACTTAGTAATTCACACCTCTACCAAATTTCGTGGTATTTAGATTTGTACTTTGAGAAATATGCTTATTTCTTTAAAGGGTACAGAATCTGCCAGAAAAGTGACAAATATTGGATTGATCTAGAGTCACTTTGATTGAAAGGTCCTCAAGTTGGAAACGTGGTTACAAGTGTTTGAGGTACCTAAGGTTGGTTTTGAGATGATCTAGAAGCATGATAAGCAAAGAGTATAATGCCATTTGATTGTGGAGTGTATTTTGCACACTTTTGATACTCAAGATGAAGATCAAGATCAAACTCAAGTTGAAGATGAAGTTTAAGTTCTAGATATGACTAGAGATCATTTGGTAGAAAGAAAAGGACTTAAACAAGTAGAAAGAAAAGGACTTAAAGAAGGAATCAAGGTTACTCATCAAGTTAAGTCCATCACTTGGATCAATCAATCAAGCTATTTCAAGTAAGTATCAAGAATGGTTCTTTGGAAAGAGGTCACTTCTCCCTAGTGTAGGGGCTTGCCGCCTATGTGTAGGTAAACCAAGTGTGGTACTTGGAAGGCTAACATGGAAGTGGTGATCCGAGGGATATTTGAGATGCTTAGTTGAAGCAATCAAAAGGGTTGATCAAGAAAAGTAAGCAACACCCAAAAGAAAGCTAGTCATGATATTTCAAGTGGTATTCCAAATAGTTCTCATGCAAGCAAAGATCAAAAGATGAAGCAAACCAACCACAACAAGAAAGTGTACTTGATCATAAGTGGTATTCATTTCATGAGTTAAGAGTGAAATTCAAAATGGTGTGTATTGGTCTTCACCAAGCTTATAATTGGACTTCACATTGCTATTAGAGTAATGAATTGGAATCTATGTGACTATCCTCTACTCCAACATAGCAAAGGTATCATTGTAATGTGTATTATCATTTCATCCCTTACTAGTATGCGGTTAGTGCATATAGTACATGCTTCATAGGATCATGCATAACAAATAAAATGTTTAAATTCTTAGCCTACCACTATTGCGTGAATGATTACTTGATCTAGTGATTAGTATATGAATTTGTTCATGAGCTAGTGAACCCAATTACTTGACTTAATTTGGATTGCTAACAAGTGACAAGTACAACGTTGGCAAGATAACCCTTGCAAGAGGTGTGAAGAAGCTTGTCATTGGTTCAAACCAGACTTGAAAGGTTAGGCAAATCAATTTAATTCAAGTCAACCATAGAAGCTCATGATAGTGATAAGAGTACAAGCATAAGACAACAATGCAAATGGATATCTATTTTGTTTGTTACAAGTGGTATCTAGACTCAAGTATTTCATCAAGAATCTACAAGTGATGTCTAGATCAACTCACAAGTGATATCCTATAAGTGGTGCTCATGAAGATAGCAAATGTTCAAGAAATGGTTCTTATTGATAAATCCAACAAGTGATTCTATACTAAAAGATTCTTTCAAGTGGTATCACATCTACACATGGTATCAATTATGCAAGACGATGATTCCACAAGTGATCCTCAACTTTAAGTGATCATCAAATGAAGAATGCATCCCTCAACTACAAGAGCTCAAGTGTATCAAATGGATGACCCATGCTATCACATAGGGGGAGGTGTACCACAAATTGATATTAAGATCAAAGATCCTATGTGTGGTATCTCAAGAAGCCCTACACAAGATACAAGTGGTATAAGTTACAAGTGGTATCTTCAAGTGGTGTCATTCCACCAATCAAATGATGTCCATAAAAAATGCAAGATTTAAGTCTCAACCATCTACCCCAAATGCATACCTTTTCATCAATGAGAAGTATACCTTTTATGGAAATTGATGACAAAGAGGGAGAGATTGTAAAAAGATACGAAAGCTTTGAGATTAAGATTGTACAAGGGGGAGAGATAAGATGTGAAAACTTTGGGAGAGATTGAGACAAAGAAGTAGAGGTTGGACATGGACATGGACAAAGAGGGAGCTACATTGAAGAAAAGAGATGGATCAAAATTCTTGGACAAGAGAAGCACATAAGTAGGGAGAGCAAGCTCATGAACTTTGATTGATTGCATTTGATATGTGCATATTCATGTGCTTGATTGCATTGCATAAGTTCTTAAATTCAATATGCATGCTTATATGATGTATGCTAGTTGTAAAATTTGATTGATGAAATGAAAACTAGCATGCATAGGATGATAGCTAGACACTTGGTATGATTTTCAAGTAATGCTAGTACCGTGGTTTTAATGTTGATCTCACGAGGTATCTAGTGATTTTATTTTCAAGTGATATCTAGCTAACCATGGTGCTAAAGATGAACTTAAAGGTGCAACTCCGATTGGTATCATGCTTCAAAAGTTTACTCTATACACCTTAGCATTATTTGGTAGTAATTACTCTCCCACAATTCTAATCTATGCATATGTGCGAACTTCAAACCAAACACTCTAGCACATATGTAGGGGGAGCTAATACTACCATCTCAGGTTTGTGGTACTTGTTCAAAATCATTTTCACATGGTAAAATTGCTTGGGCAAGCAACATGAATCCAAAAGAGCATAATTTCTATATCTTTGTAGAGTTGTCATCAATTATCAAAAAGGGAGAGATTGAAAGGTCCTTGTATAGTTTTGGTAATTGAGTGACAATCTAGGCGGACTAATTATGTTTATGTGAGATACACAAGTGATTAGTCCACAGGTACATGTGTGTGAGCAACATATGCCATGAAGGTAAAAATGGCTTAGAGATGTTGCAAAGCTCACACATGTGATGATGAAAGAGGTCATTGCAAATGAGACATGACATTGAGTCATGTGATCAAGGTGGAGAAGATCAAGACAAGACTGAAAGGATCAAGATGCCCAAGAGGGGGGGGTGAATTGGGCTAATTCTAAATTTCTTTGCAATAATTCAATTCTATGGTTAGCCCAATTAACCCCTTGTACCTAGAAAGTGTTTCTAATTGTTCTACCACACAAAAGACTTGCAACCTAAGTTCCAATCCTACTCTAGCATGGCAATTCTAAGAATGTAAAGACATGAATTGAATTGCTCAAAGTAAATAGAGAGAGATGAACACGGCGATATTTTGCCGAGGTATCGGAGAGTCGCCACTCCCCACTAGTCCTCGTTGGAGCACCCACGCAAGGGTGTGGCTCCCCCTTGATCTGCGTAAGGATCAAGTGCTCTCTAAGGGTTGATTCTTTGACACTTCGTCGCGGTGAATCACCCACAACCGCTCACAACGTGAGTTGGGTCACCCACAAGCTCCGCCGAGTGATCACCAAACTCTCAATCACCACCAAGCTGTCTAGGTGATGACGATCACCAAGAGTAACAAGCATGAACTCTCACTTGACCATGATGAGCCTAATGAGAAGGTGGATGCATACTTTGCTACTCTTGATCTTCACTAATGAGGGCTCTCTTTGGGATTCTCAAATCTCAATCACCTCACTAGGACGTTGTTCTTTTTGGCACTCTCTAAGGTGTTTCTCAGCTATTGGAATGAGCAAAAGTACCCCCACACATGAGCGGAGGTTGTATTTATAACACCGGCTGAAAAACAAACTGTTATATACCTCTATGGGGTGATCGGACGCTCTAGTCATGTTGACTGGACGCACCGATCAGTATACCCCGAGCTCTAGTGGTTATGAGTTGATCGGATGCTGCCAGCGTCCGATCAACACAGACCGGATGCGTCCGGTCACGTTTTCTCCTCACTAGAATCTTACTAATGTCGACTAGATGTTGGACCTCTAGAGTCTGGTCACTTGCTGAGCAGCGTGCGGTCAGTAACCGGAACCTGGTCAGCGTCTGGTCAGCATTGACCGGACACGTTCGATCAGGATTCTCCCTCTTTGGGACCTTACCGAAGTCGACCGGACGCTGGCCCTCAGTGTCTGGTACCATGACCTCGCAGCGTCTAGTCATTTCCAGACGATTTCACCTTAGTCAAATGAACTGACCGGACTCTGAGCCAGCGTTCGATCACACCAGAGCCAGCGTCCGGTCAGTATTTGACCCTCCATTCACTTCCAACTCTCGAACATATGTGAATGAAGTTTGCTCCAATGGATCAAAGGGCTGTTGTGGAGCTACCTAGTGCTAGTTTTAACAAGTGTGCACCACACCTAACTCACTAGACTCACCTAGGTCAAGCTACCTATTCAAACCCCCCTTAATAGTACGGCCAAAGGAAAAACAAAGTCCTAAACTACTCTAAGTGTCTCTCCAACTCTAATCGACACTTAGAACTAGTCCATCCTTAACCTTATCGTCCATCCTTTGAAAACCGAAACGATTTCCATCGTAGGGGCATGACAACCTTGATTGCCCAATCAATCTCCATTACCGTGACCTAACTCAATTATTTCTGCAAAACACACGTTAGTCACAGTAATCACGTATTATCATTAATCACCAAAACTCAACTAGGGGCCTAGATGCTTTCAATCTCCCCCTTTTTGGTGATTGATGACAATACTACCTCGAGTATGTGAAAGAGATAAGGTTTTTAATATGCTTGGTTCATATAAGCTTTAGGCAATAAGAACAAAGGTGTCAGACAAGCTTATATGACCCAAGCCAACATGATGTACTCAAAAGATATGAAATAAGCATGAGTACAAGTAATAAAGCTCATTTGTATCGGAGTAAAATGCGGAAGCAAAGGCAAATGAGCAAAACACAAGTAATATGACATATAAAGAATTCAAAGTAGAGAGCACACATGTCATATATCATGATCACGTAGATATCACTGTCACATAAATATAGTAAACATGAATGCATAATGTATCTCACACATAAAAACTCCAAATGTAAATAGATAAGCTAATATAATAACTAAGCTCCCCCTAGATAAGTAGCTCCCCCTAAGCCTAACATACTCGAACCCTCTCCCCCTTTGGTGTCAAACACCAAAACCTATGGGTCTATCGGTGGGGCTACAGCGGTTGAGCCGGGCGCTGAGGTACGAGGAGCGAGGTGGAACTAGGTGCTATAATCATCTGATCCTGAGCTCTAGGCTGTCTGACCCTCTATAGCTGGTAGAGATGCTAAAGCAGTCTGGGTTAGATCAGGAACTGGTGCTACTGAAGGCTGAGCTGGTATAACTAAAGCAGCTGGCTCTGATAATGCCACGGAGGAGGGGAGCGTCTCTGTCATCGCTGTGATAGGAGCAGCCATAGAAGGACTTGGAGCATGTAGGTATGAAGGAGTGGGCTGCCTTGTTAACTCACTGAAGGAGGCTCCAAGACTCCTAGAGACTAAAGTGTCTAGCTCAACAAGCGACGACATCTGTGCCGGTGTGAAGCCCATCTAAAGTGGAGTGAACTACGGGGCTACCACTAGCAAAGCAAACCACTAGGACACCTGCTCTGTCGGTGAAGCATACTGTGCTGGTGGCTATCTTTGACTCTGAAGCCCACTAGGCTGTAACGCTATAGTCATCGAAGTGGTAGCAGGCTAACCAAGCTAGGGCGTAGGCTATGGCGGTGGGCCCCCAATCACTTGCACTACATGTTGCATGAACCCGAGAAGCTATTGGTGCATGAGGATCTACTACTGATGCATAGCCTGCTGCTGCTGCTGTAGTGTTAGTGTCTGCTGCTAAATAACAAGCTACTGGCGCTAGAACTCGTCCTGCCGAGTCTGGAACTGTGCAAGTATAGTAGCTATCTCCTGAGCCTGTCTGGCCTAGTCCTGCCTCATCCGCTCAAGTATAGCAAGAAGACTAGGGCCAGTCTGTGGGGCAGGTGGCACTGAACTGGAGCTACCAGCCTCAGCATCATGTTGTCGTGGAGGCATCTATGGAATGGGCTGGTAATCATCATCAGGACTATCATCGGGCTCGCTAGTGACCAACCCCTCTACCGAACAAGCTCCTCCTCCTCTGTAGCTACAATACCCCTGATAATATCGTCCTGCTAGGCTATAGTCTCTGGCACCTTTGGACGACAGCGCAGCTGACTCGATGCTTGTGGTGTACTATGACGGATCATCTAAGATAGGTTATAAGCAGGGAACTCTGTCGTGGCACCACTGTACTCAGCAATCATCTCAGGCGACTTAACAGAAATAGCTCTGTGAATAAGAAATGTGACCTAGTGAGCATAGGGTAACTACCTGTGACCTCTGAAGCCCTTAGCTATAGTGTCCTCCATCTCTGACAGAAGGAGATCCTAGATGTCAAAGACTATCTGCTGCATCAGAGAGTTGAGAAGCCATAGCTGAATCGAGTCAATCCCTCTCTGTATCCCATCCTCGGGAGTAAAGTCCTCCTCATAACAGCCTCAAGCACATGAGTAGTGGCATGAGATCACTAGGGTTCCTCCTCGACTCCTCGCCAAAGGGCTTTGTGAAGCAGTGACGTACCAAGTCTGTAGTGGGTACCATGCCACCATGAGGACGTCTAGGGGGTGCAGTCTGTCCATAGCACACCTCATGGAGCCTGATTGGCTACTCCTAAAGCTTGAGAATCTCCCTAACCCTGGTGCTCATCAACCGATAGTCTCTACCACCGAATGCAAAGTGAATAAACCTGTGGTGGGGGTCAATCCAGAGAGATGCATAGAACTAATGAACCTAAGATGGAACATATAATCCGATTCATTCAATCAGATCTGTTAGCCCCGGCAGATATGCAAGGTAGGGGCGAATGTGCTCTCTAGCTACTGCAATAATAGACTCTATGTTGCATACTCTCTGTGGTCTGAAGACTACTTCACTGTTCAAATAGGCATTATAGAAGTCATCCTGTAGGGGTGTATAGAATCCATCTGATGCTCTCTCATCCCTCCTAGGTGGAAACCACACCTCAAAGTCAACAAACCTCAACTGCTGCACCTGCTTGGCCATGGTGGCCTTTAGGTCAAGATGGGTCACTGGAGGCGGACCCTGTGGTCGAGGTGGTGGACAAGAATCCCTCCGCTGAGTGACTGGCCTCAGTGAAATTGGGACATGAGTATGACCAAAGCAGCATAACTGTGGCCATGGTGCCGGCTCTGTCACCTCGGCCTGCTGAACCTGCTCACCCTCCTAAGACTACTGTGTCGGCTGTGGCTCCTGAGTCTGCTGAGCTGGCTAAGGCTCCTGAGTCTACTGAGCTGGCTGAGGCTGCTACTGTGGCTCCCCCTAAGGCTGAACCTCGTCAATGGCAACACGCCATCCTCTAATCATGAGGGTCCCAGCTGGACCACCATGAAGACGCTCAACACGCTAAAGTGTAGCCATCGCCTCTAGTGAAAGAGGATCGGCAATCCAGACTCCACTACAAGCGCCTCCTCTCTCGGCACGCTCTACTGCCTCTACAACTATGGTGGCTCTTGTTGTATCTGCATCTAGATACTTGTGCTTCCTGACTGCTAGCTTCTTGGTCGCCTTGCCTTTAGGTTCTGCAGGCTAGCGAGGTGGGGGCCTCAGATCCTCATCAACTACCTCTGACAAAGATCAACTATCGCTGACACTTTCGAGGCTTGGCCTCGTTTCGTACTTGTGAGCTTGGCCCCAAGTTGACTGACACCTGCCACTGACACCTCAATGGAACCGACTCACTGCACGATGGAATAGAAAGGGTATACAAATAAATACAATATATCTAAAGATGCGAAACCCTAGGAAGCAAGCAATTTATATACGAAATTGAAATGCGGGGCTTGCTACCTGTCGAAATGGTGAAACAGCGAGAGGAGTTACGAATCGGGGGACACCGAATCGGCTAGGGTTGCTGGTCGGCGAGGATCGGCAATCCAATGCGGTGAATCGACGGCCGAGGGTCCGCTGTACTGAAACTAGGATAGCTAGGGTTCTGAAGTTAGGGTTTACTGGCGCTGGTTGTGGGTGGCACTGTGGTTGTGGAGGCATGGTGGTGAGGCAAGCCGCGGTAGCACTGTAGTGGCTTGGGTTGCTTTGGTGCGGGACAGGCAGCGCGCGGGCGAGCTGCTGCAGCGCGCGGGCGATAGGGAGGCGGCGACGGCGCATGGGCAATGGGGAGGCGGCGGTAGTGCACGGGCAAGTGGTAGCATGAGAAGCTGCGGCAGCGTGGAGCTCGGGCGGTGTGGAGGAAGGAGCGTGACTACGGCGATAGATCCGACGACTTGGCGGCTATTGTGACTCGGCGACGCAGGGAAAACGACGGACAGGTAAAGGAATGCCACACACGTGGATTATATGGGGTCCCCTGGTGGATTAGAAAAGGAAAGGGGAAAAGAGACCTGATGTCGCATGATTTCTACTGATCGAACGCTCTGGTGGTAGCGACCGGACGCTGCCACCTAGCATCTGGTCGATTCTAGAGAGGTCCAAATCCTCTAGAATCGTGACCGAACACGTCCGGTGGACACCGACCGAACACAGTCAGAGTCTGGTCACCTAGCCTTGACATCTTCATGATCGACCGGATGCTGAAGCTCCTTCTGACCGGACGCTGGAAAACACTGTTTCAGCATCCGGTCACTCCTGCACGGCAGCTGTTCACCTCTTGTGAATTGACCGGACACTGGACATCAGAGTCCGGTGTAGTGTCCGGTCACTCCTTCAGTAAATCTTCAAAGTCCTTCGCATTGCCTATTCCCAATCAAGTCCCAACTCCAATAAGATCCAAATAAACACCAATTGGGACTGATGTGAGTGACCTCTCTCAAACCCTCAAGTTTTTCAAAATATTTTGCCTTAGGCTATAATTCTTTTTAAGAAATTAGGAAATAAGAGGGCAATTTAAGATAAACGACAAAACAACATTCATGCATATGCAATACTTGAATGTAAATCTAGTTGCTTGTCAAGTTTGATCCAAGGTTAAGCTTCTTCACACGCTTTTCGGCGGTTATCTTAACCATGTTAGACAAGCCCTATATGCATTATAAAGCATTAAACATGTTGTATATTACAATGCAATGCAAGGGACAACACAAGCTCAATTTTTAGTGAAGTTACTAAAATCAAGCACATTTAGTTCATTCCACAATCTACAAAATGTTGCCTCATCTAGCGGTTTAGTAAAGATATCCGCCAATTGATCATCGGTCCTTACACCTTCTAGTGATATATCATTTTTAGCAACATGATCTCTAAGAAAGTGATGGCGGATATCTATGTGCTTGGTGCGAGAGTGTTGAACCAGATTATTTGCAAGTTTACCACACTTTCATTGTCGCACAAAAGAGGTACTTTATCTAGAACTACACCATAGTCTAGCAAAGTTTGTTTCATGTAAAGTATTTGTGCACAACAAGCACCCATGGCAATGTATTCCGCTTCGGTGGTGGACAAAGCCACACTATTTTGTTTCTTAGAGGACCAAGACATAAGTGATCTACCAAGCAAATGGCACCCTCCGGATGTGCTCTTTCTATCAACTTGCAACCAGCATAGTCTGAATCGGAATAGCCAACTAATTCAAATATATCTCCTTTGAGATACCAAAGGACAATGCTTGGTGTGTGCTTAAGATACCTAAGGATTCTTTTTACGATAATTAAATGAGTTTCCTTAGGATTAGCTTAAAACCTAGCACACATACACACACTAAACATAATGTCGAGCCTAGATGCGGTCAAATACAACAAGCTACCAATCATAGAGCAGTAGAGAGTTTGATCAACCGGGTTACCTCCCTCATCTAGGTTGAGATGTCCATTGGTTGGCATTGGAGTCTTGATTGGCTTACATTCATCCATCTTGAATCTCTTGAGAAGATCGTTGGTATATTTCTCTTGAGAGATAAAAATCCCTTCTCTCATTTACTTGACTTGAAAACCAAGAAAGAATGTAAGCTCTCCAATCATTGACATCTCGAACTCCTTCGACATCAATTCACTAAATTCTTTGCATGAATCTTCATTTGATGATCCAAAGATGATATCATCAACATACACTTGACAAATGAAGATATGTCCATCAAGCTTCTTGGTGAATAGTGTGGTGTCGACTTTCCCAATGGTGAAGCCCTTCTCAATAAGGAAGTCCCGAAGGCGCGCATACCAAGCTCTTAGGGCTTGCTTAAGCCCATATAATGCCTTGGACAACCTATAAACATGATTAGGATATCTAGGGTCTTCAAAGCCGGGAGGTTGATCAACATAGACTAGTTCATTAATAAAGCCATTTAAAAATATACTTTTCACATCTATTTGATAAAGTTTTATTTCATGATGTGATGCATATGCAAGGAGAATACGGATGGCTTCTAATCTTGCATCCGGGGCAAAGGTCTCTCCAAAATCCAAACCTTCAACTTGAGAGAACCCCTTTACAACTAGTCTTGCCTTGTTCCTCACAACAACACCTTGATCATCTTGCTTGTTTCGGAACACCCACTTTGTTCCAATGACTCTTGCACCTTTTGGCCGCTCTTCAAGAGTCCAAACTTCATTGTGAGTGAAGTTGTTCAACTCTTCATGCAGGGCATTTATCCAATCCGGATGTTGAAGAGCTTCTTCTACCTTAGTAGGCTCAAAGCAAGAGACAAAAGAGTGATGAGAAATAAATAAAGCAAGTTTTTGAGATGGAGTCATTACACCCTTTGATGGACTCCCTATGATGAGATCTTGTGGATGATCTTGAAGTAGAGGTGTATTTCTTCTATGGACCACTTGAGGGGGAGGTTGTGGAGCATCAATATCTTGTGCTTGTACCACCATTTGTTCATGGGAGACATGAGTGTCTTCATTTTCTACTCTCTCATCTTTTTCACCATCTTGTGGCACACTTGATGAAGGTGGATCAATCACTTGTACATCATCTTCATCATCTTTAGGCTTGATGTCTCCAACTGGAATGTTCTTCATAGCCTCCCTCAATGGTTCATCACCTACATCATCAAGATTCTCATGTGCTCCTTGGGAGCCGTTAGATTCATCAAATTCCACATCATATATTTCTTCAACCAAACCGGTGGCATGATTAAATACTCTATATGCTTTGGACTTTGATGAGTAACCAATAAGAAAGCCAATATCACAACGTCTTTGAAACTTCCCTAGGTGTTGTCGCTTCTTGTAGATATAGCATTTGCAACCAAACACCCTAAAGAAGGAGACGTCCGGCTTCTTCCCATTGAGCAACTCATAAGGTGTCTTACCAAGGAACTTTTGAAGGAATAGGCGGTTGGATGCATAGCATACGGTGTTGATTGCTTCCGCCCATAAAGCTTTGGGGGTATTGTACTCATCAAGCATTGTTCTTGCAAGAGTGATCAATGTCCGGTTCTTCCTCTCAACTACACCATTTTGTTGAGGAGTATACGTTGTGGAGACTTCATGTTTGATTCCAACTTCATCACAATAAACATCTATGTTTGTGTTGTCAAATTCTTTCCCATTATCACTTCTTATCTTCTTGAGCTTCGCTTCAAATTCATTTTGTGCTCTCTTAGCAAACTTCTTGAAGCAAGATGCAACTTTGGATTTATCATGAAGGAAGAATACCCATGTATACCTTGAATAGTCATCAACAATCACAAGACAATAAAGATTTCCTCCCAAACTCTTGTATATTGTTGGTCCAAATAAATCCATGTGAAGGAGTTCTAGCACTCTTGCGGTTGACATGAAAGCTTTTGTTGGATGGGTATTTGCAACTTGTTTCCCAACTTGATATGCACTACAAAGCTTGTCCTTCTCAAACTTCACATCCTTCAACCCTCTCACCAAATCATTCTTCATAAGCTTCTTGAGTGAGCTTATCCCAACATGAGCAAGTCTTCTATGCCATAGTCACCCAAGTGTTGTTTTGGTGAATAGGCATGTCTTCAAGTTTGCATCTTCGGAGGTGAAGTCCACTAGATATAGGTTGTTGTATCTAAATCCTTTGAATATCACATGATCATTATCCTTCTTGGATACAACAACCTCCTTCTCGGTAAACAAGCATTGTAAGCCAAGATCACACAATTGTCCAATGGATAGCAAGTTGAAACTCAATGAAGCAACATATAGCACATTGGAGATGAAATGATCATTTGATATTGCTACTTTGCCCAATCCTTTGACCTTGCCCTTTGAGTTATCTCCAAATGTGATTCTTTCTTGCCCATCTACTTCATCTAGTGAGGTGAACATACGAGGATCACCGGTCATTGTTGTGTGCAACCACTATCAATAACCCAATGACTTCCACCGGTCTTGTAGTTCACCTACACACAAGAGATCAAGCTTTAGGAACCCAAACTTGTTGAGGGCCCTTCACCTTCTCAACAAGTGACTTTGCAACCCAAATTTTCTTAGGCCTATTCTTATTTGGAGGTCCTAAGAACATCACTTTTATCTTTCCACTAGAATCCTTTCTAAGCATGTAGTGAGCATTGAAGGCAAAGGGTCTAGCATGCTTGGGCAAGGGATATGGTGGTGGAGTTTGGCACTCAAGAGCAAAGTGGCCTTCTTGTCCACACTCAAAGCATCTCATTGGCTTTGGCTTTGGCTTTGATTATTGTTGTTGAGCTTGAGCCTTCTTCTCTTTATTTGCCATGTACCCAATGCCACCTCTATCCATCTTCATGATGGTGTTCATTAGAAGCTCACTTTGAAGATACTTGCCTCTAGTGAACTTGCTCAATCCAATCTTGAGATGCTCTTTTTCCAACTTGAGCTTCTTGTTCTCTTCCTTGAGTGCATCACTACTTTTTATCTTCCTTGAGTGCAACATTGTTTCTCTCTTCCTTGAGTTTCTTGTTTTCTTCTTTTTAGCTTCTCATTCTCAAGAGCCAAGTCACCATCATGATCAAGAGTTTCTAGCATAATGGTGTTGTGGATTTTGAGCTCTTCAAACTCTTTCTTTAGCTTTTCATTGTCATGCTTGAGCTTGACATACTCATCATAGTCATTGCACTTAACCACTTGCTTGCCTTTGCCACTAGATCCTTGCTCAATGCTCTCATCAATTAAATCATCACATGATGTAGCTATATCAATCTTAACAACATCGTTAGTAGCATCATGTGGCTCATTTGGTAAAAATTCTTGAGCAATAACAAGATTGTCATGATTAATCTTGAGAGTAGTATATTCATCTTTTAGCTTGTTATGGCTAGTGATGAGCTCTTTGTGCACCCACTCAAGTTTATCATATTTATCTTTAAGCTCTTTCTTAGAATATTTGAGCTCCTTGAGTTTGGATGACATAGCATCATTTGCTTCTCTAAGCTCAACACTAGCCTTTTCGGCTATCTCACATTTAGCTAAAAGAGAATTATTCTTAATCTTAAGCTTTTCATTTTTAGCTCTAGTCTTTATAATGATCTTAGTGTATTTCTTTAGCAATTTAGCAAGATCATCATAAGTAGGTGACTCATATTCATCATCATCGCTATCACTATCACTATCATCATTATGAGCATGATCATCACCACTACTATCATCATGTGATACCTTGCGTTCACCCTTGGCCATAAGGCATAGGTGTGTAGAGGATGATGGCGGTGGTGGCGGTGAAGATGATGAGTCAATAGCAATGGCGGCCACCTTCTCGTTGTCACTTTCATCATCGGATGATCCACTAGATGAATCAATGTCCGTGAGCCAATCACCGATGATGTAAGCCTTTCCACTCTTCTTCTTCTTGTGGAAGTCCTTCTTGTCATCTCTCTTCTTGTATGGCTTGTTTTTTTTCTTCTCATCTTCATCTTCATTGCTTGAGTCATCTTTCTTGCCCTTGTTCTTGTTCTTGAACTTGTCTTTCTTGGGCTTTGTGCATTGGTGAGCTAGATGACCAAGTTCTCCACAATTGTAGCAATCCATCTCGGAGATTGGCTTCCTTCTAGAGCTAGTGAAGAACTTCTTCTTCTTGCCATCAAACTTGATGCCACTCTTGTTGAGCTTCTTTAGCATCTTGGTGGTTTTCTTCGCCATGAGAGCAAGACTTTCATCATCAACTTCGTCATCACTTGAGCTCTCATACTCAAGTCTTGCTTTGCCCTTCTCTTGGTTAGTCTTGAATGCTAAATCTTTTTCTTTCTTCTTTATAGAGGATGAGCCATCTTGAGGTGTGATGTGCATATACATCTCATGAGCATTGATCTTCCCCAAGATTTGTGTCAGTGTAGCGGTGGAAAGATCACCTTGGTGTAGCATGGTCACAATATGCCCATATTTGTCAATGGGGAGGACACTCAAGATCTTTCTTACAACATCGGATGGTTGCATTTGAGTGAGTCCAAGCCCATTGACTTCCTCTACAAGAACATTCAAACGTGAATACATTTCATTAGCATATTCTTTAAGAAGCATTTCAAAAGAGTTGAGCTTTTTCATGACAAGATGATAGCGTTCCTCACGCTCACTCTTAGTTCCCTCATGGAGCGTACAAACGTCCGACCATAGTGTATGGGCGTCTTTGTGGTTCCTCACCCGATTAAACACATTTTTGCAAAGGCCTCTAAAGATGGTGTTTCGAGCCTTTGCATTCCACTTCTCATAATTTACCTCATCGCCTTGTAGGTTAGTAGCATCCTAAAGTTTTGGGAAGCCTTGTGAGGCGGCTCTAAGTATACCAACATCTAGAGCCTCTAGATACGCCTCTATGCGTATTTTCCAATAAGGAAAGTCATCTCCCTCAAAGATAGGAGGTCCATCCCCATGAGACATCTTGCTCTAGGCGGTTAAGCCTAAATACATGAGCACGAGGCTCTGATACCAATTGAAAGGATCAAGATGCCCAAGAGGGGGGTGAATTGGGCTAATTCTAAATTTCTTTGCAATAATTAAATCCTATGGTTAGCCCAATTAACCCCTTGTACCTAGAAAGTGTTTCTAATTATTCTACCATACAAAAGATTTGTAACCTAAGTTCCAATCCTACTCTAGCATGGCAATTCTAAGAATGTAAATACATGAATTGAATTGCTCAAAGTAAATGCTCAGAGTAAATAGAGAGAGATGAACGCGACGATGTTTTGTCGAGGTATCGGAGAGTCGCCACTCCCCACTAGTCCTCGTTGGAGCACCCGCGCAAGGGTGTGGCTCCCTCTTGATCCACGCAAGGATCAAATGCTCTCTAAGGGTTGATTCTTCGACACTCCATCATGGTGAATCATCCACAACCGCTCACAACATGAGTTGGGTCACCCACAAGCTCCGCCGGGTGATCACCAAACTCTCAATCACCACTAAGCCGTCTAGGTGATGGCGATCACCAAGAGTAACAAGCACGGACTCTCACTTGACCACGATGAGCCTAATGAGAAGGTGGATGCACACTTTGCTACTCTTGATCTTCACTAATGAGGGCTCTCTTTGGGATTCTCAAATCTCAATCATCTCACTAGGACCTTGCTCTTCTTGGCACTCTCTAAGGTGTTTCTCAGCTGTTGGAATGAGCAAAAGTACCCCCACACATGAGCGAAGGTTGTATTTATAACACCGGCTGAAAAACGAACCGTTATGTGCCTCTGCGGGGTGATCGGATGCTCCGGTCATATTGATCGGACACACCGGTCAGTATACCTCGAGCTCTAGTGGTTATGAGTTGACCGGATGCTGACAGCGTCTGATCAACACTGACCGGACGCATCTGGTCACATTTTCCCCTTATTGGAACCTTACTGATGTCGACCGGACGGTGGACCTCTAGAGTCCGGTCACTTGCTGAGCAGCGTCCGGTCAGTAACCGGAACCTGATCAGCGTCCGATCAGCATTGACCGAACACGTCCGATCAGGATTCTCCCTCTTTGGGATCTTACTGGAGTCGATCGGACGCTGGCCCTCAGCGTCCGGTACCATGACCTCGTGGCATCCGGTCATTTCCAGATGATTTCACCTTGGTCAAATGAACTGACCGGACTCTGAGCCAGCGTCCGGTCACACCAGAGCCAACGTCCAGTTAGTATTTGACCCTCCATTCACTTCCAACTCTCGAACATATGTGAATGAAGTTTGCTCCAATGGATCAAAGGGCTATTGTGGAGCTACCTAGTGCTAGTTTTAATAAGTGTGCACCACACCTAACTCAATAGACTCACCTAGGTCAAGCTACCTGTTCATACCCCCTTAATAGTATGGCCAAAGGAAAAACAAAGTCCTAAACTACTCTAAGTGTCTCTCCAACTCTAATCGACACTTAGAACTAGTCCATCCTTAACCTTGTTGTCCATCCTTTGAAAACCAAAACGATTTCCATCGTAGGGGCATGACAACCTTGATTGCCCAATCGATCTCCATTACCGTGACCTAACTCAATTGTTTCTGCAAAACACATGTTAGTCACTGTAATCACGTATTGTCATTAATCACCGAAACCCAACTAGGGGCCTAGATGCTTTCAAAGACTTGGCTTGATGGACCGGTTGCAAGCGTGAAGGGCAAGTTGGAGGCTTTGGAGCGATGGACCGCGTGGCGGTGAAGCTTAAGCAAGACTTAGCGCTGATGGACGAAGGCAACGGTGAAAAGCAAGTGAAGTCAAGATCGATGAACCAATATGATCACATAATGATATGAAGTGGATCATATCATTGTAGATTGTGTTGATGCATGTGTTGCATTGACATTAGAGGAGATGGAATGGAATGCGCAAGGCAAAGGTATAACCTAGGGCATTTCATTTCACCGGTCATAGGTGTGTAGAGAAGTTTATGACTAGGTTTAGAATAGATGGATGTACTATCAAGAGGGGCAAACTTGTTTGCATATCGGTCATTTAGTGTCACTTGAGTGATCTAACTTTGCATCGTCGCTAGGATTGAGTGGTGTGGCAAGTTGAGTGGCTAATACTTTGGAAAATGATTATGAAAATGCTAACACACATACACAAGGTGGTGTACACTTGGTGGTGTTGGCACATTTATAAAGGAGATGAAGTTGGAGTTGATGTGGATCAACTCGGTGAAGGAACGGAGGCAAGGGTTCGTAACTCCACCGGTGCCCTATATAGAAAAGATAGGGTCTCACAGCATGGACTGGATGTTGGTCATGTAGTGATCGAACGCTGGGGTCCTACGTCCGATCAGTGGTAGTAGTGAGCGCATAGGCGTCGGTCTTCGATCGGACGCTGGCGCTAAAAGTGACCAGACGCTGGCAAGGTGTGTCCGGTCAGGTTGATGTACGGTGATGTAGGCAACGTAGAGAAGTTGGAGAAGGATTGGACGCTGATGCTACACCTGCTCATGACCAACCGGACGCGTCTGATCACGACTAGAACCTTACTAGAAACGACTAGACGCTTGGGTCCTACGTCCGGTCACTTTGAGTAGCTGCCTCCGGTCATCACTTGACCGTTGAGATCAAGCAACTGAGGTTGAATGGAGGTGTCACATGGTGAGCATCCATTGACTGGACGCTGAGGTCCAGCGTCCGATCGATATGACCGGTGCGTCCGGTCAACCCAAAAAACGCCCAGTGAGGGGTAACGGCTAGTTTAGCCCATGGGGCTATAAATAGAAGGGGGTCTCGGCTATTGTTGGAGTTGAGCACCTTGGGGGACTTTGTGTCCATGCTTAAGAGTGCTTGGGAGCCCTCCATCTCATATATGCTTGATAGTGATCATCTGATTGTGTGAGAGAGCGATTCTAGTGCGATTGTATCGTGAGGTTGCATCGAGTGGCACTAGGTGATCGAGTTACAAGCCGGTGGTGCTTGTTACTCTTGGAGGTTGCCACCTCCTAGATGGCTTGGTGGTGGTCTCCATCGAAGCCCGCAAGAAGCTTGTGCGGTGCTCCAGAGAAGAGCTTTGTGAGGGGCATTGTGCTTGCCCCACGGGAGCCATGAAGAGCAACTCTAGTTGAGCGTGTCATTGAGCTACCCTCACTTTCAGGGTAGGTTCTTGCAGTGCTCGATGTGCAGGCTTGGCGGGTGATGCCAATTAGCCGCCGAACCACCAAGTGAGCGGTCGACACAATAGGGACGTAGCATGTTGACAAGCATGTGAACCTCGGGAGAAAATCACCGTGTCAACCTTGTTCTTTCCGTTGGTTTGCAATCCCCTTGCACAAGCTTGTGATTACTTTTATATACATTGTGCTTATATAGTTGCTCTTGTAATTAGTTAGCTTGTGTAGCTCACTAGTTACCTCCTTGCTTGTGTAGCATAGAAGTAGCTCCCTTGCGTGGTTAATTTGGTTTGTATAACCTTGTTAGTCACTTTGCTTAGTTTGTATAGCTAAGTATTTATGCTCTCTAATTTGGCATTGGTTGCCTTGTTATTGAGCATTGCTAGTGAGCTTAGTTGGATTTGTGCTTTTGCTTACTAGCATGTGTAGGAGCTCCCTCATTGCTTGAAATACTAGTGGCATAGGTTTGTGTGACCTTGCTCCTAGAATTGGTTAGGTGAGCTCTAGTTAGCCCGGCACCTTTGTTGCTTAATAAGGATCTTTGTAAGGTGCTAGAGAATATAGATAGAGGGGTGTAGTCTTGGCTAGACGGATAGTTTTAATTCTGCACTTATTTTAGTTAGCTGACATGATTAAGTTTTAGAAATGACTATTCACCCCCCCCCCCTCTAGTTGCCATCTCAACCCTTCACCTTCACCGCCTCAAACCCCCGCTCAGCAGTGGTCGCCCGCTCTGCTGCACGCTGCTCCTTCGCCCACACCGCGGTCACCTCGGCCGCTCGGTCCTAGGACTCACGGTGGGCGGACACTAGCTGACTCTCAAGCTTAGCCACCCGAGCATGCTCCATCCAGAGGAAGCGGGACTTGCAGTATGGCATCTCCTTCAGACCCTATGAAAATGAAAAGCAAGCACGCTGAGGCAACCAACAAGAGACTCAGAGGTCAAGGACAAATATGGGAAACTCACCTCTACGGCGAGCTGTAGGTTGACCTTGACTAACTGCTAGGTGGACTTAACCCGCTCCTGGGCATCCTCGAGCTTCACCGATAGGTTGGCGAGTTCGGACTCCATGGCGAGTCCTTTCCCCCCAAGGATGTCCCAGAGCTGACACTCCTGGGAATCCTGAAGGATGAACCGCACAGGGCCACTCTAGATCACCCTTCGGTAGCCCATCATAGGGCCTAGCCTCCGATTGAACCACCACCAGCTCCCACGACGACACCGACAGCTCCACCGCATCATCTGCTTCATCATCGGATGGGATCTCCACCACCTCTATTGCATGGGCCGCCGATGTGCATTCCGACTCTATCCTGGTCGTGTCTCCCCCCAACGCCTTCAGCTCTGACCACGAGGGTAAGCCGTGCAGCCCTCCACTCAGTGTGGTAGGGGTCTTAGTCTCCTTCTCCTCTTCCACCGCAGCTGGTGGAGGAGGGGCCACGAGGGACACCACCAACGAAGCCTCCACCATCACCACCAGGATCACCGCTAGCACCATCGCCACCGCTACCACCGTGCTAGCAACCGACCCAGGGAGCACCACCCTTGGAAGGGAAGGGCTCACCGCCACCATCCAGTTCCCCCTGCCACTCACCGCGGTGCGCTGTAGGGTGGGCCTCCAAACCTCCTGCATGGGAGTAGGGGCAATGCTCAACCCTATCATCATCCGGCCACTAACAAAAAGTATAGGTTAGTCATACTCCAAAAAGACTCAACAGCAAGATCAAAAAGAAATAAAGGAAAATATATCGGGAGGTAAGCGGCATGACTCTAAAGCCAAGACCCAGCATCAATAGGCCCGCAGGGTGAGGACCACTCCCAGGCTGTGACCCGTACCCCCTCACTTCAACCGGGGGTAGAGTCATCCCAACCGGCTCCTGCCTAGCCTGTGGGTCACCACGACCTTTGGCTCGGGATGCCCCGACCAAAGCAGTAGGCGAGGCATCATCCCGCTATGAGTCACGCGCTGGCACCGGTCCCAGTGACACACAGGTGCAAGCCCGCTCCTCTAACCACCTAGATTGCTCGGTCGCACCCGCGGCAGGCGGGGACGAGACCGGTGATGCCACCGAGGGGTGTGGTGACCGCGCTCACTTCGCCTCCCATTCGCCGGCGGCATCTGCGTTGGCTGCACGCTTCCTTGGCATGAGAACCACAACACGGCTCTCCACCTCCCGCTCATCGCCAGCAGATGTTGCCGTAGGGTCATGATGCTCTGTCAAGGTCACAATGACCTCTCGGCTTTCCTCCTCCTTGGAGAAAACCAAGCCATCCATATCTGTGGGATCCTCCGACTCGAGCTCGGACTCGACGTCACTCTTATTTTCCCTAGACTTCATGCATCGGGCAATCTCCTTCTCCTTCTTATACTTTTGCTGAGCCGCCTCGGCTTTCTTTTTCTTCCTGGCATCTACCACCTCCTTCTGGGTGGCCTGCCGAGCCATGCCCTCTGGCCCCTTTGGAAGGTGCGGCCGGGACTTGTAAGCATGAAGCCCCTACACAATAGGCGACTCAAGATAAAAAAGTAGGAAAGCAAAGGGGGAAACAACATGAAGTAAAGAGAGAGGAGCATACCAGTTTGGACACCACCGAGGCGTTGAGAGATCTAGGCTTCCCATCGACCTTCTCTTTGGGCTTCAGCTGCAGCACCCGCTCAAGGTGACTCTAGACCTCATCATCTGGCAGTTCCTCCGACGATGCACGATCAGGGTCTGATGGGCCACCGTACCTCCACATCGGTTGTGCCCTCTCCACCAATGGAGCAGCCTGGCAGCGGTAGAGGGTGTGGAACACCCACACCCCATCGAGGCAGCGCCGCACAAGCTTCTGGAGCTCCTCCTCGATGATCTCCACCTTCTTCTTCTCCTGACAGGAATAGCCCCATGACCAACTGTCTTGCTTCTTCGGCCTCCCACCGGTGAACACTGGGAACGGCGCCTCTGCTAGATTCCTGATATAAAACCACTCCCCATGCCACCCCCGGTTGGAGTCGTAGGGGATGTACACGGGATACGAGCCCTCCACGCTTGGTTTTCTCTGTAGGGTGAAACCCCCACCGACGTGACCTCGGGTGGATTCCCCACCGGCAAAGCTTGCCCAGAGAACAGCCACCGGAAGAAGTCCGCGTGCAGCTCCATCCCGAGGAAGGCCTCGCAGACGGTGACAAAGCCGGCAATGTGCAGCACCCCCGTCAGATTGAGGTGCTGCAGCTCCAGACCTCACTCATTAAGGAGTTCACACAGGAACTAGTGTGCGGGGTATCCTAACCCATGCTCATGGAAGGTGAGAAAGGAAACCACCTTGCCGGGCCGAGGTTGCGGAAACTCCTCCCTCCCAAGAGCCCTCTAGTGCACCACCTCCTTCGACGGTAGAAACCCCTTCACGGCGAAGGCCTTCAACATTGACTCCCTCATAGTGGACGACCTCCAATCTAACATTTCGCTCTGGGATCGTGAAAGGATTTGTGAGTTTTCTCTTCTCCCTCGCTCTCTCCCTTTTCTTTCCTAGAAACCGCCTCGACTCTCAAGAATGCTATCGGCAAGAAGGAAAAGGAAAGAAGGCAGCAGATGAGGAATAGGCAAAGGAACAGGACGAAAACCTTCTCCCTTCTCATACTTAAGGAAAAGTGTGCAATAGTTGGGGAAGGCACGCCGATCGGGAAAGACGAAACGGTGAAGCAAAAAACCCTCTCTCTTTCCCATTTAATGTAGATGGGACGCGCCCTGCCAGATAGAACGGTGCCTGATCAGACGGTATGTGGCCTGGGCATGGACCACCACTACCACACGCTAGGCACAAGAACCAAAGCGCCACCGCACACTGGTAGCTCTACGCATCCCCAGGCGGGACTTGGAAAAACCCGAAATAGGATCTCCGCCAGGGGAGACCATCGGGCTTCCTAAGTCGATTGAATGACTCAAGATAACACCGAGAGACAGGTAAGGAGTGAAGGGATGCCCTATGTAGGCCATGCTGACTCCGTCACGAACGATGAGCACGGGTCCCGGTCGGACATTTCCGATTGGAGCTCTTCAAACCCCGTCACTCGAGTCATCAAGGAAACACTACCGACCCCCGCTATTTCTTTATAATCATTTCATACATCCATACACGCATTCATTCTATTCGCCCGTTGTGGGGGTATTAACCCCTATACCCTTACGGCTAAGCTTGGGCTGGCCCGGATCGATGGGTCCAGTCCACCTGAAAGACGACGTGTGGCCCAGTTAACCTGATCGGAGTCCCGCACAAGGAATCAAGACGGATTTGGCGACCAAGCAGGATCCTGGTCGGTTAGAATAGGAATCCTTATCCGGCCACATATGGCAATTGTAACTGACTAGGATTAGTTTCCAGATCTGTAACCCTACCCCCCGGACTATATAAGGCGGGTAGGGGACCCCTCTAAAAAACATCTCTCATTGACATACAGCAATACAAATCAGACGCAGGACGTAGGTATTACTCCTTCTTGGCGGCCGAACCTGGATAAAACCTCGTGTCTGTCTTGCGTCACCGTCTTGTTTGGGGCTTGCGCATCTGTCTGCTGATAATCTACTACCTTGGGCATACCCCTAGGTAGACTGCCGACCATATTTCGTCGACAGTGGCGCGCCAGGTAGGGGGTGTGCGTACGGCTCTCCAAGCAAACAAGATGGTCATCATCTCCGGCTCCATGGCTATGCCCAACGGCCTCACGTTCACCGTCGGCTAGATCACTTGGACCACCGGCCCTGACGTCTCCATCGCCATGACCGCGGAGGAGGCGTGGATTCAACCCGCGCCGATGACTACTTCACCTGCATCGGCTACGGCTCCGACCACGGTGAACACGGCTCTGACCACGGTACATTTGGCTCTGACCACGCCTACAGCCACGCCGACAACCCATCATCCGCTTCCCCGCTACAGAGGAAAGCAGATCGACGACACCGACCTGCTCGACTCCATCGATCGGGTCGGCATCAAACTCGCTGAAACCCTAGCTCTGGTAAGTACGATTCAAAGCCAACCTAATGAGCAGGTAACAGCTCCCCACAACAGATCTATCCAACCAGCTCGGGCCAGTCGTCCTGCATGGCTTGGAACAGATCTTGTGGTCGTATCTACTCCTGAGGGGTGCTCCGCTCATCGCCAGCCAGCCTTCGCGACGGGCCTCCGACTCTGCGAGTACGAAGTCCCGACGGAGAACCACCAGGTCCAGCCCTACGGCCTGCGAAACGCTGCCTCCAGCTATGCGTACAACCTATGACGCCGCTCGGATCTATGTCCTATACACCGATCTCGTCCGAAGCCATGCAACATCGTCAACATGGTCCGGATTGAAGATTATCAAGAAGGATCCGTCCACACAGTCTGAGAGGGTGACTCCAGCTCCTCGTCCGGCATCGCATCCAACGCATCTGTCCACACTGAGCTTCAGTGTCACGAAGATGAAGGCGTCAAATACGATCTGGATCTACCAGACCACGCCCCGGGTTTCCCCCAATTTCCGTCTTTCCTGCCAAGACGAGGGGATTTGATCCATGTTGTCAGCAACGACGAACTGCCAGCAGTTGGCGAAACAGAACAAGAAAAGACTGCACGCGAAGCACGCAATATTGACCGATTTAATCGCCAGCAAATCGAAGCTGAAGCAGACCAGGAGGCACGACGCATAAGGCTCCGACCACGTGACCTCAACAATGCTTTCGACAGGGTGGGGGACAAACAAGTCTTCAAGACCCCAAGCGCCAACGTAGCCGTCGCCATGGTGACAATGCAGCGGTTGCCCAACACTCTCGAGACCCAAGCAGTCCGTGATGACATACAAGCTTATCTGACAGCTGCTATGGCTCAGACCGCAGAGATGAATCAAGCCCGGGCTCCATCCGTTTCTGTCGAATCAAGCCACAGCCGCTAATACTCAAGTCACTCACAGCCACTCAACCAACGTGGCTCGCGCAATAACGACCCATCGGACAACCGTCAAGGCGGAAACGGTGGTCATGATGGTGGTCGGGACGACAACCGCCGCCGGGAGGATAACTGCCACGACGTTCGAGGTGACAACCACCGAGATAACCGTGACAATCGCCGTGATAACCACGGTCGCAGGGCTAATCTAGATGGCAATCGAGATCACCGCGATGGCAATAACGATCTCCGCCATTACCTCGTCGGACGTGATCTGCGCGCTCGCATCAACCAGAGAACCAACGATCGTGCATCCCATGAAAGCTATCGCCATATGGAATATGACACTGCCCACGGCCCGCCGGGTTTGAAGCAGTTCACTCCACACCTTGGCCAAGTCATATGGCCCAAGAATTTCAAACTCGAGAAACTTCAGAAGTACGACGGCAAGGAAAACCCCGAATTATGGGTCATGCTCTACGAAACTGCGTGCCGCTCAGCCATGGCTGACGAGCACGTCATGTCTAATTACTTCCCAGTTGCTGTTGGTCATGCAGGTCACCAATGACTGGTTAGCTTGCCAGCGAATTATTTTGACTCTTGGCAGGAGCTCAGGCAGGCCTTCATCGACAATTTCATCGCTACTTGTGAACAACCCGGCAACAAGTACGATCTGCAACGGATCCGAGATCGGAAGGATGAGCCACTGCGCGAGTACGTTTGGCGTTTCTCGGAGATGCGCATCAAGGTCCCATCAATCTCCGACAACGAAGCAATCGAGGCTTTCGTCACCGGCCTCCGGTTCCACGATGCCCTAAGAGACAAGCTCCTCCGGAAGAGACCCGAATCAGTAACAGCGCTTTTGGCCACCGCTAAGAAATACGCGGACGCTGACGACGCTAAAAAGATAATTGTTGAAGAAGCAGCAAGGGTTCCACGCTCTGACCACCCTCCACACCGCGACGATTACCGCGACAATCATGGTCAGAATGACAATTTTGACCGCCGCAACCAGCGCAACGACTCCCGCGACCATCGTGATCAATGTAATCAGCGGCGCAACCGCCGTGACGATTACAGGAGCAAGCGCGCTCGGGAAGACGACGGCGAGGTCAATACCGCGAAAAAGGGCGGCGGACGTCGTAACTACGAGGACGACTACGCCAAAGCATTGAAGGGGCCCTGCCAGCTCCATCCTAAGTCGAACCACACCATGGAGAATTGCCGCGTCCTCAAGACTATCTACACGCGTCAATAGGCTCCGGATACGTCCGACAAGCCTAACGACGCGGGGGAACAGCGCAACGAGGACAATGACGACGATGATGCAGACCCTTGTCATAAATACGTCAAGCCGACTGATCGTGTGCACACCATCATCGGCGCCAAGGTGTCCATTGAGACCAAACGAGAACGCAAGCTGCTCGCCCGCGCTTGCTTGAACGTGGCAAACACCGACAACCTTCTCACCGATCCGCGGCTTCCTCCGTGGTCTCACCGTGAAATCTACTTCAGCAGGAAGGACCAATGGGCCGCCATACCCGAGCCAGGGCGTTTTCCCCTGGTCCTCGATCCTTGTATCAACAAGGTTCAATTCGACAGGGTACTGATAGACGGCGGCAGCTCCATTGATATACTGTTCAAGAACAGCCTGCCCGCTCTAAAAATAGCCCAGGCGGACCTGAAGCCGTACGAGGCACAGTTCTGGGGCGTTCTCCCCAGACAGAGCTCCACACCTCTCGGGCAGATCACGCTACCTGTGCAATTTGGGACTCCGGACCACTTTCGCACCGACTACGTCAACTTCGTGGTCGCTGACTTCGACGGCACCTACCATGCTATTCTTGGTCGACCATCGCTCACCAAGTTCATGGCCATACCTCATTACAGGTATCTGGTGCTCAAGATGCCTACTGAGAAAGGAGTTTTAACCCTCAGGGGCAACGTATACGTAGCTTATACCTATGAGGACGATAGCTTCAAAATAGCAGAGGCCCATGACCTCTCTATTCGCATGGCCGAGACCATGCTCGACGCTAAGAAAACCTCGGCCGATCACCTGGAGATCCCAGAGCTCGAGGCTCCGCACAAGAACATCAGGTCCAAGGAGCACAAGAAGATCTAGCTGGTCGAGGGCGATCCCAGCAAAACGGCCCTCATCGGGGCCGACCTGGATCCCAAATAGGAAGACGCGTTCGTCAAGTTCTTGAGGGGCAACGTGGATGTGTTTGCATGGAAACCTTCCGACATGCCCGGTGTACCTCGGAACTTGATTGAGCACTCCTTAAATGTCAACAGCAAGGCCAAACCAATCAAGCAGAAGCTACGACGGTTCGCTCGCGACAAAAAGGAGGCGATTAGGGTAGAAGTTACACGGCTTTTGGTAGCCGGATTTATCAAAGAAGTGTATCATCCAGAATGGTTAGCCAACCCGGTTCTTGTACGCAAAAAGAATAATGAATGGAGAATCTGCGTTGATTACACTGATCTCAACAAACACTGCCCTAAGGACCCCTTTGGCTTACCTCGCATAGATGAGGTCATAGATTCAACCGCCGGTTGTGAGCTGCTTTCCTTTCTCGATTGCTACTCTGGTTATCACCAGATCGCTCTCAAAAAGGACGACCAGATCAAGACATCTTTCATCACGCCTTTCGGCGCCTACTGCTACACGACCATGTCATTCGGGCTCAAAAACGCTGGCGCCACCTACCAACGCGCTATACAGGCCTACCTCAACGACGAGATAAAAGACGGCCTCGTCGAGGCTTACGTCGATGATGTAGTTGTCAAAACCAAGGAAGCACATACCCTTGTTGACAATCAGGAACGCACCTTCGCAGCCCTTAATACGTTCCAATGGAAATTAAACCCAAAGAAGTGCATCTTTGGTGTCCCTTCTGGCATATTGCTCGGCAACGTCGTCAGTTACGACGGCATACGCCCTAACCCGGAGAAAGTCAAAGCTTTCTTAGACATGAAGCCCCCAAAAAAGGCGAAGGATGTCCAGAAGCTTACCAGCTGCATGGCTGCTCTAAGCTGTTTCATATCAAGATTAGGAGAAAAAGGACTACCGTTCTTCAAACTGCTCAAAGCGTCCGAGAAGTTTGAGTGGTCGGAGGAAGCAGACGCTGCCTTCACGTAGCTGAAACAATACCTCACGTCACCTCCGGTACTTACTGCTCCCAGAGAAGATGAAACTCTCCTACTTTACATTGCGGCAACCGATCGGGTGGTTTCCACTACAATGGTGGTCGAGCGCGACGAGCTGGGCCACGCCTACAAGGTACAGCGGCCAATTTATTTCATTAGTGAGGTACTCAACGAATCCAAGACCAGGTACCCACAGATTCAGAAATTGCTCTACGCCATACTGATAACATCCCGAAAGTTGAGACATTACTTCGACGGATATCGTGTGGTGGTCATGACCGAGTATCCTTTGGGGGACATCATTCGCAATAAGGATGCGAACGGGCGCATCGTCAAATGGGCAATGGAGCTATGCCCCCTTTCCTTGGAATTTGCAAGCCGTACTACAATCAAGTCTCAGGCACTCGTCGATTTCATCGTCGAGTGGACAGACTTAAGCACGCCTGCCTCTCCGGGATCCGACAAATATTGGATGATGTACTTCGACGGTTCTCTAAACATTGACGGTGCGGGAGCAGGAGTTCTTTTCGTGTCACCATCCAAGGAGCAGCTCCGGTACGTCCTCAGGATTTATTTCCCAGCATCTAATAATGCCGCCGAGTATGAAGCATGCCTGCATGGTCTATGCATTGCGGTTGAGCTTGGAGTTAAACGTCTCTATGTCTACGGAGATTCGGCTCTGGTCATCAACCAACTCAACAAGGACTGGGACACGACCAGTGAAAAGATGGACGCATATTGCAAATCGATAAGAAAGCTGGAAGGCAGGTTCTATGGCATCGAGTACATACACGTGGTCCGGGACAAGAACCAGGCAGCGGATGCGTTGTCAAAGTTAGGATCATCCCGAGCCAAAATCCCACATGGCGTATTCGTCCAAGACCTGCTCACGCCTTCCATTGAAGATGAAGATTCAACGACCGACAAAGTTTCAGACCAGCAATTAGTGGCTACGGTTCCGGCGCCGAGCACAACCGAGCCGCTTCCGACCGCTCATGAGCCGGACTGGAGAACGCCTTTCATCAAGTACTTGACAGATGGTAGCGGTTATATCGATCGAATAGAAAATGAGCGCCTGATGCGTCGTAGTAAGCAGTATCTGCTCGTCGATGGCAAGTTATGGCGCAAAAACGCTAAGGAGGAAATCTTGATGAAGTGTATAACCCAGGAGGAAGGCGAGCATCTCCTAGACCAAATCCACTCTGGCTCCTGCGGCAACCACGCGGCCTCAAGAACACTGGTCGGTAAGGCTTTCCGAGCAGGGTTCTATTGGCCGTCAGCAGTGGCCGACGTAGAGAAGCTAGTCCGCCGCTGTGAGGGTTGTCAGTTCTTCTCCAAGAGAATCCATGTACCAGCACATGAGATCCAGACGATTCTAGCCTCTTGGCCCTTCGCATGCTGGGGACTAGACATGATCGGGCCTTTCAAACCAGCTCCTAGGAAATTTACATGCGTCTTCGTGCTAATTGATAAGTTTTCCAAGTGGATAGAATACATGCCTCTAGTGCAGGCATCCTCAGAGAAAGCTGTCACATTCCTCGACCAGGTCATCCACCGTTTCGGCATGCCCAACAGCATCATTACTGATCTGGGTACTCAGTTCACCGGGAACGCTTTTTGGGACTTCTGCAATGAAAGGAGCATAGTTGTAAAATACGTCTCGGTGGCGCATCCTAGAGCTAATGGACAAGTCGAGCGGGCAAATGGCATGATCTTGGACGCATTGAAGAAGAGGATGTATAGAGAAAACGATAAAGCTCCTGGAAGATGGCTCAAGGAGTTACCAGCCGTGGTCTGGGGCCTCCGAACTCAGCCCAGTCGTAACACCGGCGTCTCACCATACTTTATGGTTTACGGCGCTGAGGCAGTCCTCCCACCAGATATAGCTTTCAGATCAGCACGGGTAGAGAACTTCGACGAAGGCAAGGTCAATGAAGTACGGGAGCTAGAAGTCAATAGCGCAGAGGAGAAAAGGCTTGATTCTTGCGTACGCACGGCAAAATACCTTGCTGTTTTGCGCAGGTACTACAACAAGAACGTTAAAGAGCGTTTCTTCGTGGTCGGGGACTTAGTCCTGAAGTGGAAGACGAACCAGGCTGGTGTCCACAAACTCGCAACCCCATGGGAGGGACCCTTCATGATCAAGGAAGTCACACGTCCAACGTCTTACAGGTTAGCTCATCTGGACGGCACGGACGTACCGAACTCATGGCACATTGACAAGCTTAGACGTTTCTATGCTTAACTACTGAGATATGTACTCCACTTGTATTTTCGATTTACTTTACTAAAGAACTATGATTTCTCCGACCACTCTAATGTGTCACTCCGAATTTTATGGTTATTCCAACTTAAGCCAGTACAGGCCGACCACCACTCCTTCTACGGTTTTCGGAGCAGGCCCTGTCTTCGGTTCCTCCCAACACGTGCACGGGATCCGCTCTCTACGTTGCGGGTGATCGGCGGGTCCCCCCTGGTTTGACTTGTCTGCGTCCACGTGTGCACAGGTCGTAGTACCTCACACTCCGACCACATGCCAGACTAGGGCCGCACAAACTTGATAGGATGATGTGTCGAGCAAAACGGTATAACTAAACAGAACGTTAACACGTTCCCACTTAGTTACACCAACAAAAAATTTCAAGCTTAAAGTGCGTTTTGTATAAAACAAACAAGCTTATAATGATATACAGTTACGTTATTACAAGCTTGCCTGAAGAGGTTTAAGTTTACAATAACACAACTATGTCCTCCTTCTACAGCTCTAAGCCTATTACATTGGCTGGTCGGGGCGCATGGCATTTTCTGCTCGCCGCCTCTGATACCCTACTCGAGTCTCGGGGACTCTTGAGCGAGTCAAGCTGAAGGGGATGGCCCTGCCGGTGCCTGGCTGGTTGAGACCGCAGGCTTCGTTGGTTGGCTTGCAGCTGATGGCATTTCCAGCTGGCTTGTCGATGGCATACCCTGCACAGGTGCTGTTCCACCTCCGCACAGGTTAATATCGCCAATTATCTTTGATGACAAGTCTAGCTAGGCCGTCCGAAGCTCTTCGGCCTTGTCTGGGTCTATCTCCTTCGGGTACCCAGCCTCCAAGCATTTGAGATCGATCAGGGGGTAGTGAGCACGCACCATGCTTAGCACATGGGCACCCGTGTACTCACCCGCCTCCTTCACGAAGTCTTGGAACCATCCCCATGCTTGCTTGCATCTCTCGACCAGTCCGAGCTGAGGCATCCTTAGCTCTTTCTCTGTGAGCGCCGGGTCGATAAGGTCGAGGACGGGCACAATGCCAGTTGCCATTTCTTGGCACCGCTTGTTCCACGTGTCCCGCTCCTCGGTGGCCTTAAGGCATTGTGCTTTCCAGTCGTCACGCTCCTTGATCACGGCCTCCAGGTGCCTCTTGGCATTGACTTTCAGAACTGAAAACAGTACAAGACATCAAACGTGATAACACGACAAGGCAAGGTGGGCAATAGAATGAGAAAGGTGGTCTGGAGTGCTTACTTTTCAGGTCGTCCTTCATTCTGTTAGTGTGGTCTTGGAGTTCTGACTGGCTGCGTGCCAGTTTCTCGTTGTCCTCCTTCAGGCGACCACATTCTGCAAGCACATGGCTGTTCTCCCCCTGGAGGCGGGTCACTTTAGCTTCTAAACCTGCATTACAGCTATTACTGCCAAGAACAAAATAACACAAGTCCCGCACTTGCTATGATACGATGAAAACTTACCTGTTTTCTCCCGCTCTTTGTTTTTGAGCTGGCCGACCAGGTTTTGGTTCTGTGCTTCTTGGTCTGTCCTCTCCTGGTCAGCGGCTTCAAGTTGGCGCCGTAGGCGTTCCACTTCAGCCGTCAGCTCCTTATTGGTCGTCGTGATTCCTTCTATCTGGTCGAAGCACCTTTTTCGGTATCTTGCGGTTTTCATCAAGTCCTACATACAGACAAGCTACGTTAGACAGTTCGACTACACAACAGGGTCAAGGACTCAAGCCAAATATACCTAGACTTCCGTCACCAGACGCTTGGCCACCCGTTCGACTCTTAAGGTCTCTTCGACCTCTAGGATTTCCTCGTGCATGACCCATTCGTCGTTCCGATAGCGCGACACATATACATGTTGTCGCCTATCTTGGGGACGGCCCAGGACTTCTTCCACTTCATCCTCTTCAGCCTCCTGTTCGGGAGGCGGCACTGGTCTGGAGTTCGCAGACTCCACGACCACCATGGCTTTCCCACGAGCCGTCGCATCGGCAACCATGTTCTGGGCAACTTCTGGCTGCTGCCCCTCGGCTAGATCCAGCTCCCTTAGCGCCGTGGTATCCGCCTCAGCAGGGTTATTCTGCTCGGTTGTCTTCTTGACCAGCTGCTCAGGGACTGGCGTCTGGTCGTCCGCCTGCTGAGGCCCATGCGGAGTCCCTGCCATGGGCTCCTCCACGGCTGGTTGCTGAGCAGTTTGTCCCACCGTTGTAGGTGAGGACGTTCCGCACCCAGCTAGCTGGTCGGGGCTTTCGGTGGATGCTGATCTAATGCATTCAGAGACAAATTCAGAAGATAATAGCATCCAATGCAAAATGCAAAGCTTACATCAAAAATATAGATACTTACAGTTTTGACTTGCGGAAGGATGTGGCGAAGGAACGTCTCCTCGACCGCCCCTGCTCCGCTTGCTCGGCAGTTTCCACCGGGACTTGTTCAACCTCCAGTACGGGCGTCGGAGTATGATGCAGCACGCTCCCTTCGTCTGTCCTCTATATTGCAGTGGTCGGTGCTGTGACCACTGCTAGCCCAGAGGAGCCACCCTGCTCTGTCGGTCCCACCTGCCTTCTCTTTCGGGGGACGAGCCGGAAGATGTCTGCATCCTCTGCTTCGTCATCCGACAGGGGGAAGATGGCTTGACGTCGTTTGCTGGCAGCCGGACGCTTGCCAGCGGCTCTGGTCGAGGCGTCCTCTATGGTCTCGAGTACCGCCCAGTGAACGTCGTCGGTCCTGGCGCTGGTCTGGGCGGCTAGGCTGGTAGCTTGCGGCCATTCTACACCAGGGGGAGGCGACACGAACACTCCTGCCCGGTCACAGCCATTACACTGAGACACAAAATGAAGGAAAAGACAGTTATTTAAATTGATACAACATGACTCTACAGTTAAAAGGTGGCGTCATTTACCTTTGGGGGAGGTCGAGCCAGCTTGAAGGCGTGCTCGATGGCGTTCAGTGCAACATAATTGGGATCGGCCAGATTGAACAGCTCTCCAATCCTAGCCTTGATCTCCGTCTTGTCGAGCGGCTCTTTCCTGGTCCTTGTCGGATCCGTGCCCCCTTGGTACTCGAAGCCAGGATGAATCCTTTTCTGGCATGGCTGAATTCGTCGGCTAATGAAGTTGCTGACCACGCTCGGGCCATCAAGCCTTCCCCACGGGATCATCCCGAGCAGTTTGGTGATCTATTCCAAGTTCTCGGGCTTCTCTGACCAGCTATTTTTCTTCTCTGGAATTAGCCCCACGTCGCACAAAGTGATGGTGTTCGGTTCTTCACGGATGTAGAACCATTTCTTGTACCACTCGTCCAATGAGGTGTTCCAGGGATAGTGCAGGTATTGGGCCTTCATGCCGTCACGCAGGTTCAGGTAGACGCCTCCGGCGATCTTCGAGCCACCGCTCCCTTTTTTCCGAAGACAGAACAGGTGGCGAAAGAGGTTGAAATGGGGCTGGAAGCCACCATACGCCTCGCAGAGATGAATGAAGGTAGAGACGAGAAGAATCGAGTTGGGATGCAGATTGCAAATCCCAATCTCGTAGTACAAGCAGAGACCCTGAAGGAAAGGGTGCACTGGAATCTCAAAACCCCGTTTGAAGAAATCTTCGAAAACCACGATCTCATCTGGTTGTGGATCGGGGAAGCTTTCTCCTTCCGGTGCGCGCCATCCAGCGAGGGCTTTGTTGTGGAGCACCCCCATGGCGACGAGGTCTTCGATGGTTTGCTCGTTGCTCCGAGACTTCCACCATTCCTTCGCCATGATTCCGCCTTTCTTCTGGGCGTCTCTCCTCGCCATTACTCTGTCCTTTCTAGGGGGTGGATGCGGTGGCAAGGGGATTTGGCGATGTTTCTCGGAGGAATAGGGTTTTGGCAAGAGGAAGATGAAGGTGGCGGCGGTGAATGACGATGGGGAACGGTGATAGTAACTTGCCAGATCTATATTATAAATAACAAAGAGTACCATCGTTTCGTCCGCCCGAGTTTCTTGGGAGACGTGCGCACGCACGGCGGACGGATGTTCACACCACCTCGAGATCTGCGCCAATAACCGTGCTCCTTCGTTAACAGTGTACGCGCCTCTTCGTTGATGGTGTAAGAGGGCCCACACTAACACACCTCAATACAGGTGTCAACCGACTGTTTGCCAGAAAAAAAAAGGAAGACAGAATGATGTACTATACCTATTTGCTTTTTTGACCAGGCGTGTCAGATTGGACTTGGCAGAGAATGGAGAAAAATAAGTATACCAAATAATAGTACAAGCAGCGCAAGTGATCGTGGATTTGCCCTGACCACTACTGTGCTTAGGAACTGCCCAGACCACTACTGTGCTCGGGGACTCCCCAGACCACTACTGTGCTTGGACACTGCCCAGACCACTACTGTGCTCGGGGACTGCCTAGACCACTACTGTGCTTGGACACTGCCCAGACCACTTTTGTGTTCGGGGACTGCTCCGACCACGGCCGTGCCCGGGGACTGCTCCGACCATTACCATATTAAGGAACTGTTGTGACCACCGCTGTGCTCGGGTACTCTCCCGACTACTCCTTATAGTTTTGCTCTCCTCGGCTACATGTGATTTGTACTCACATACAGTTGAGAGACATTTATTTGGATCTTGCTACAAGGTTCATACTTCGCCTTCCAGCAAGCTCGGGACTACGGAGGTACGATGCACCTGCCGATGTATCTTGTTTTGCCTGTACGACAATTGGATTCTTAACTTCAGCGGAATTTCTTTTTTAGACCCTGGCACCACGTGCCTGCGTCACCTACCACCAGGCTCGGGGACTAAGTGGGCACACTTCACCTTGCGGTGAATGTGTTTGTTTAAATTGACCCCTGTGCTTTGAATGATTATAAGGATTATTAATATGCTCGGGGACTGCCCCGACCACTGCTTGAATAATGGTTCTCCTTGGCTACATGTGATTTGTACTCACATACAGTTAAGAGACATTTCTTTAGACCTTGCTACAAGGCTCGTACTTTGCCTTCCAGCAAGCTTGGGGACTACGTCGGTACGATGCACGTGCCGGTGCATCATGTTTTGCCTGTACGGCAATTCGGTTTTCAACTAAACTATGAATTCTTTTTAGACCCTGGCACCACGTGCCTACGTCACCTACTACCAGGCTCGGGGACTAAGTGGGCACACTTCACCTTGCGGTGAATGTTTTTGTTCTTCAACCCCTACACTTCTGATGATCAAGGACGCCATGCTTCAAGACAACTTACATTTCTTTTCAGAAATACAAGTGGGCACACTTCTCAGGACAAAAATCTTTTTCTTTTTTCTTAAGAGCACCATACATTCTTCAGACAACCTACTTCTCCGGTGATGACGGTGGTCGGAGGCGTCAAGGATTCAAGCCTCGCTTGTCAGAGAAGGTTAAAATGGCGTGTCGCAGCATAATACATGATGCTCGGGGACTAGCTGTGGGGGTATTAACCCCTATACCCTTACGGCTAAGCTTGGGCTGGCCCGGATCGATGGGTCCAGTCCACCTGAAAGACGACGTGCGGCCCAGTTAACCTGATCGAAGTCCCGCACAAGGAATCAAGATGGATTTGGCGACCAAGCAGGATCCTGGTCGGTTAGAATAGGAATCCTTATCCGGCCACATATGGCAATTGTAACTGACTAGGATTAGTTTCCAGATCTGTAACCCTGCCCCCCGGACTATATAAGGCGGGTAGGGGACCCCTCTAAAAAACATCTCTCATTGACATACAGCAATACAAATCAGACGTAGGACGTAGGTATTACGCCTTCTTGGCGGCCGAACCTGGATAAAACCTCGTGTCTGTCTTGCGTCACCGTCTTGTTTGGGGCTTGCGCATCTGTCTGCCGATAATCTACTACCTTGGGCATACCCCTAGGTAGACTGCCGACCATATTTCGTCAACACCCGTGCCCCTTGGATGATTCAGGCCATGAACCGTCCGAGGGATCAGGAACTAAGCATTGCACATGCAACGTAATGCATCACAACGCTCCATGTTGCGTCACAAAGCGATAGTTGCCTCATTCGACATGAGCAACGACTGACCGGGGTTCAAAGGCTAACCCACGAAGGGCTTGAGGCCGCCCCACATCAAACAGAGCCAGGGGAGAAAACATAGATGAGCCCCGTGTGGCCCTTGCCCCGTCTGCCCTAAAGCAGATAGGGTCATCTCAACCTTCTCGTTCGATCCTAAACCTCTTGCCAAGCCCACAGAATCTCCATCGAGGGGAGGCTGTTAGGCCACCCGGGTCAGTCTCCAGAATGACCTAGGCATCTGCCGGGTTGCAGGTAAAGGAGCAGTGGAATGTCACAAGTGGGCTATGCCGACCCCGTCATGAACGACGGACCCAGATTCCACTCGATCATACCCGTTAGTGAGCTCACCAAGTGCGTCACTCGAGCCCGAGCGATCAGGACAAGGGACAAAACTCAACCCCTCTAGTTGTGAGAAACCGAGGACGGGATAACGCACACAACTGAAATCGACCCCTATCGAAAGCCCAATGGGGCTTGGGGGCTCAAGACACCCAAAAAACCTAGGTCTACAACCCCGAACTCGCCCCATCCATCGGCTACGCTTCGACTGCATGCCAAATGCCTAGGTCTACAACTCCGAACTCGCCCCATCCCTTGGCTACGCTTCGACTGCACACCAAACGCCTGGGTCTACGATCCCGAACTCATCCCATCAAGATCCGTGAGCTCTGGCTCGCCCGATCCTTAAACTAACTAACTAACTACCTCGGTTGCATGGGCTGCACCGAGGCTAGGATCCATGACTCTGACTCGCCCGATCCCACGGCGCACATCGACGCCAGGACCCACGAGCTCTGTCTCGACCGATCCCTAAACTAACTGCCTCGCCTGATCCCACGGCGCACACCGACGCCAGGATCCACGAGCTCTACCTCGCCCGATCCCAAAACTAAAACGCCTTGGCTGCGCAACGATGCCTTGGTTGACGACTTCATCTCAACTAAAAACACGCACACACGCTCGCTAACAAACACCCCCAGATGATTCTGTTCGAATCGCCCATGGGCTTGGGGGCTACACCAGCGGGTGCGCTCGCGTGCACCCGCTGACAAAACAAAAACCTCCCCCGCCGGCAACACGAAAAACCCCCTAGACAATTCTGCCTGAATCACCCAGGGGCTCGGGGGCTACACCCGCCATCAAAATAAAAATCCCCCAGACGATTCTGCTCGAATCGCCAAGGGGCTCGGGGGCTCCTGTGGGGGTCATAAACCTAGAGTCCCTCGCGGACCGACTTCCCAGCAAAGGCTCGACCCAAGCAGACAACGCGCAACTCATGGGCCGACCCAAGTATCTAAACAATAGGCTAGAAGGGTGATCCAATCATCGACCGGAAGGTCTGGCCGAGGAGGAGCGGCGCTCGTTTTCTGACTCCGACCCACCTCTTCGTCCGGAGAGCTCACTTTGGTCTCTAGCCTGCCTTTGGATGGCCTCTCCGACTAGAAGGCGTGACCAAAGCACTACTTCCGACCCTGTCGGGTACCTTAGAACGGGGTACCCCAAGCAAACGTCGAAAGGGTCGCTAAAGTCCCATCTAAAAAATAAAAACTAGAAGGTAAGTCGTGGGCCCCTCACCCGCCACGACTGAGCCCACTGGGTCCTCCTCCTCGCCTCGAGCCTCGAGCAGGAGGTCTCGGCATCCTGACGCAAACTCCGCTTCGTGCGAGGCTCTCTAGGGAAGGCCTCGGCAGGGAACGCCGTCTCCGCCTCGCCCGAGGCTCTCCACGGAAGGCCTCGGCAGGAGGTGCATTCTTCGTATCGCGCGAGGCCTCTCGCGCAAGGCCTCGACAAGGAGCCTGATCTCCGTCTCGCGTGAGGCCTCATTCTTCGTGTCGCTCGAGGCCGGCTCATCCGCAGCCCATCGCCCCCCGCCTTGACCGACCCTCCGGACAACGCGTCATGTCTCATTAATGCTTCAACCACTCCCGCAATCTCAGCCGGACGGTGGCTCAACGCCACAGAATGGCCGACGCGACCTGAGGTCGCATCAGCGCCATACCGGCCGGGACAGGGCACGGCGGGGATTACCGGTCACTGTGTCCTAACACTGTGTCCACGATCAGCGCCACACCGGCTGGGACAGGGTACGACGGGGATTACCGGGCACTGTGTCCTAACGCTGTACCCACGATTAGCCGCCCGCTCAAGGCCTCGGCACTGTACACCAGGGCCTCGGTGATCTTGGGGTTCATGCCTACCGAGACCCCCCCACCGTAGTGCAAGCCTCGGCACCGACCAAGTCTCGGCCTCGTGCACAGTCCGTCCACAGTGGCTTGCACGTTCGCCGCTGCGTCGACTCCGAGGCATTCCCGGGGCCCCCACGATGCACAGGATCTGATGGGACAACCACGCCGCCCTAGTACTCCAAGGACGGACCATTCCTACGACCACGCCGCCACAAGAACAGGCCACAGGGCTCGGACGTGCCACCCCTATTGGCACGATGCCGCATAGTAATACATGTACTGTCCTTGTCCTCCCTTCAACTATAAAAGGAGAGGACTTGGGCCACTTAGGGGGGGGGGACAAGGGAGAATGCCTTGTAACACACACACACGCATACATCTCTGCCGCCTGAGAGCAACGCCTCGAGCAGCCCGCACAACACCTTGCCGAGACCTGGGAGTAGCTCCCTCTCTCCCTCAGCTTGTAACCCCCTACTACAAGCATTTCGGTGCAAGGAATACAAGATCGACCTCTCAGACTAAACGTAGGGCTTCGATTGCCTGAACCAGTATAAACCTTGTGTCTCTTTGCATCACCATCCGGAATAGGGAGCACACAGAACAAATTCACTGGTTGGTTGAGGACCCCCCGGTCCGGAACACCGACAGTTGGCGCGCCAGGTAGGGGCCTCTGCATGCTAGTTCTGTCATCCCAGCAAGTTCCGAATGGCAGACCCCGTACGACCATTGCGTCTCGGCACCATGGTTTGGTTCGGGAGCCTAGAGTTCATGTCTCTAGGGCATGAGTACGACATGGTACTCCTCACTCCTCGAGCCCCACCGTCCGACGATGAAGTTACGCACCGGCAGCCCAGGCACAGGTGGCGCTCGGGCGGCCGCTCTCGCCGAGCTCGCCAGGCACGACGCGAGCAAGGCCACCCCGACGCCACCCGAATCCGGGGCGGCACGCCACTCCCCGCCGATATCCTATGACCAGCTGTTGGCATAGGGTCCCTGGCTGGGGACCTGTCTAGCCTGAGCTTGGACAAGGGAAAATCGCCGGTGGCACGCGGCGATGCCCAGTCATCAAATTCCGCTCCACCACTCCTTGAAGAACCGACCCCGACGGGGCGGAATCTGGCGACGGCACCATCCCCATACCCCTTTGGGTTGAGAAATGCTGCCGCCTCTTACGCCTACGCATACACTGCCGCTCACGAGGATCCCTCAGAGCGCCGCCAGCGCTTCGGTCTCGACCTAAGCACCCACGTCGACTCCTCGGATGAGGACAAGGCATGGCCCGGAGTGGATTTCTCCGGGCTCCACGACCCTGGGGCCTTGCGCCAGTTCTTGGCCGCAAGCGACTACTACTTCGGTTACTCTGACTCCGACGACGAAGGCACTTATGACCCCACTCACGAGTGACGCAATGTCCTGCCGGCCGCACGAAATGAGAACATCGCTCTTGCATGACCTTAGCGCCCGGACCTAGAGCAGCTCCGTGAGCTCTAGGCCAAGGTCGAATAAGACCAACTCCTTCCGCAGCAGCTTCGAGACTCTCTCGAACAAGAACAGCGAGGCCGCGACGAAGGCGGGGGAGCCCGATGGAGGGCCCATGATGTGCACCACCGCATCCATGACGACGAAGGGAGCGAGCAACCCCCGGTCTTCAATCGCGCTAGCCAGAATGTCACGGCTGCGGCAATGCTGGTCCGCGCAATGCCCGAGCCCTCTACCACGGAGGGGCGGCGGGTCCGTGGTGAGCTCCTGGATCTCCTAGAGACCGCCGCGGTTCAGCAGGCCAAGAGTTCCGCCTCCCGATGGCACGGGGGCACCTCGAACCTACCCACGGCACCGCCTCGGCAGGACAGGGAAGCCCCGGCTCGTCCTGAGCCTGACCGAGTGCCAATAGCCCATAGGGTCCCCATGCTTCTGGACCGCCTCGGCAATCGACGCGAGGTGCAAGGAGACCATGAGGTGGTCAACAGGCGACGATGCCACGACAACGAGGGGCCCGCTTGGGGCTACCACCCACACCGAGGCGGTCGCTACAACAGCGGGGAGGACCGCAGTCCTTCCCCTGAACTGCCAGGCCCTCGGGTCTTTAGCAGGGCCATTCGTGCTGCTCCTTTCCCCGCCCGGTTCTAGCAACCAGCCAATCTCGCGAAGTACAGCGGTGAGACCAACCCGGAACTCTGGCTTGCCGATTACCGCCTGGCCTGCCAGCTAGGTGGCGTGGACGATGACTTGCTCATCATCTGCAATCTCCCCTTGCTTCTGTCGGACTCGGCGCGAGCCTGGCTCGAGCACCTTCCTCCCTCGTAAATCCACGACTGGCGCGACTTGGTTAGGATCTTCGTCGGGAACTTCCAGGGCACATACATGCACCCTGGAAACTCCTAGGTTCTTAAGAGCTGTCGCCAGAAGCCGGACAAGTCTCTCTGAGACTTCATCTAGTGCTTCTCCAAACAGTGCACCGAGTTGCCCAGCGTCGGCGATTCGGAGATCGTCCATGCTTTCCTCTCCGGCACCACTTGTCGGGACTTGGTCCGAGAGTTAGGTCGGAACATGCCGCGCTCTGCTGCCACGCTTCTCGACATCACCACCAGCTTCGCCTCGGGTGAAGAGGCTGTCGGAGCCATCTTCCCCGACACCGACACCAAGGGTAAGCGGAGGGACGAGGCCCCCGAGGCCTCAGCCTCCCACCTCCCTAAGAGAAAGAAAAAGGTGCACCTAGGGAAGCAGGAGGTCCTGGAGGCTGATCTGGTCACAACCGCGGAACGCAAGAACCCCCGAGGCTTCAAAGGCCCTAGGCCCTTCGACGACATGCTCAAGAAACCCTGCCCTTACCACCAAAGCCCGGTCAAGCATGCCCTCGAGGATTGCTCCATGCTGCGGTGTTACTACTCCAGGCTCGGGCTCCCTGACGACGACGCCAAGCAGAAGGGCGCCGGCGACCGGGACGAAGGCAAGGACGACGGGTTCCCCGAGGTACGCAACGCCTTCATGATCTTTGGTGGGCCCTCGGCATGCCTTACAGCGCGGCAGCGCAAGAGGGAACACCGAGAGGTCTTCTCGGTCAAGGTGGCCACCCCCCAGTACCTCGACTGGTCTCGAGAGGCGATCACCTTCGATCGAGATGACCACCCTGACCATGTTCCGAATCTCAGGCAGTACCCACTGGTCGTCGACCCGATCATCGGCAACACCCGACTCTCCAAGGTATTGATGGACGGAGGCAGCGGCCTCAACATCCTCTACGCCAACACCCTGGAGCTCTTGGAGATCGACCGGTCGAGGCTCTGAGGCGACGTCGCACCCTTCCACGGCATCGTGCCAGGGAAGCACACACGACCCCTTGGGCGCATCGACCTTCCTGTCTGCTTCGGCACCCCCTCCAACAACCGCAAGGAAGTCCTCACCTTCGAGGTAGTCGAGTTTGGGGGAGCCTACCATGCCATTCTGGGGCGGCCGTGCTACGCCAAGTTCATGGCAGTGCCCAACTACACCTACCTCAAGCTCAAGATGTCAGGCCCTAGCGGTGTCATCACGATTGAGTCCACGTACGAACATGCATACGACTACGACGTTGAATGCATCGAGTACGCCGAGGCTCTTGCGGAGGCCAAGACCCTCATCGCCCACCTCGACCAACTCAGTGGCGAGGTGCCTGACTCCAAGCGTCGCGCAGGGGCGTTCGAGCCCACGGAAACCATCAAACTCATCCCGATCGACCCCGCCTGCCCCGACGACCGAGCGCTGAGGATCAGCGCCACCCTCGACATCAAATAGGAAGCCGTGCTCGTCGACTTTCTCCGTGCGAACGCTGACATATTCGCATGGAGTCCCTCGGACATGCCGGGCATACCAAGGGAGGTCGCCGAGCACGCCCTGGACATCTGGGCCGGATCTAGACCTGTGAGACAACGTCTGTGCCGCTTCGACGAGGAAAAGCGTAGGGCCATCGGTGAGGAGATATAGAAACTCTTGGCGGCCGGGTTCATCAAGGAAGTGTCCCACCCAGAGTGGTTGGCTAACCCCGTGTTGGTCAAGAAGAAAAATGGGAAATGGAGGATGTGTGTAGACTACACCGGTTTGAACAAAGCCTGTCCAAAGGTCCCCTTCCCATTACCTCGAATCGATCAAATCGTTGACTCCACCGCAGGGTGCGAGACCCTATCTTTCCTCGATGCGTATTCTGGTTACCATCAGATCAAGATGAAAGAGTCCGACCAGCTCGCAACTTCTTTCATCACACCATTTGGCATGTACTGCTATGTGACGATGCCCTTCGGCCTTAGAAACGCAGGTGCCACGTACCAACGATGCATGACCCAGGTCTTTGGCGACAACATTGGGCGGACCGTCGAGGCCTACGTAGACGACATCGTGGTCAAGACTAGAAAGGCCGAGGGTCTCGTCGACGACTTAAGGATAACCTTCAAATGCCTTAGAGAGAAGGGCATCAAGCTCAATCCCGAGAAGTGTGTGTTCGGGGTCCCCCGAGGCATGCTCTTGGGATTCATAGTCTCGGAACGCGGCATTGAAGCCAACCCAAAGAAGGTCTCGGCCATAACCAGCATGGGACCAATCAGAGACCTCAAGGGAGTGCAGAGGGTCATGGGATGCCTTGCGGCCCTGAGCCGCTTCATCTCGCACCTCGGCGAAAAAGGTTTGCCTCTATACCGACTCTTGAGAAAGTCCGAGCGTTTTTCTTGGACCCCCGAGGCCGAGGAAGCCCTCGACAGACTCAAGAGGCTGCTCACCAATCCTCCCATCCTGATACCCCCGGCCATGGATGAGGCCCTCTTACTCTACGTCGCCGCAACGACCCAAGTGGTCAGCGCCGCTGTAGTGGTAGAGAGGCAGGAAGAAGGGCATACTCTGCCCACCCAATGACCTATTTATTTCATCAGCGAGGTGCTCTCCGAGACCAAAGCACGCTACCCCCACATCCAGAAGCTGGTCTACGCCGTGGTCCTAGCTCGGCGCAAACTGCGCCACTACTTCGAGTCGCACCCAGTGACTGTGGTATCATCCTTTCCCCTGGGCGAGATAGTTCATAATCGGGAGGCCTCGGGCAGGATAGCCAAGTGGGCTGTCAAGCTTATGGGGGAAACCTTGACCTTTGCACCTCGAAAAATGATCAAGTCTCAGGTCTTGGCCGATTTCATGGCTGAATGGACAGATACCCAACTGCCACCTGCTCAAATTCAGATGGAGTGCTGGACCCTGTACTTCGACGGATCCCTGATGAAGACCGGGGCAGGCGCGGGCCTGCTCTTCATTTCGCCCCTCGGAGTACACATGCGCTACATGGTGCGGCTCCACTTCACCACCTCCAACAACGTGGCCGAATATGAGGCCCTCATCAATGGCCTGCAAGTCGCCATCGAGCTTGGGGCACGGCGCCTCGACGTCCGAGGCGACTCGCGGCTCGTCATAGATCAAGTGATGAAGGAGTCAAACTGCCTTGACCCCAAAATGGAGGCTTACTGCAAGATGGTACGACGCCTAGAAGACAAGTTTGACGGTCTCAAACTAAATCATGTCACACGAAAGTACAACGAGGCCGCCGACGAGCTGGCAAAGATGGCATCGGCACGGGCCTCGGTCCCCCCGAACATCTTCACCAGAGACCTCCACAAACCTTCCATCGGCTGCACCTCGACAACAGAGGAGGGCCCACCTGTGGAACCCATGGCAAAGCTCGATGCCCCCTCTACTGCCGAGACCCCCTCGACCGAGCCCGAGGTCATGGAAGTCAACGCCGAGCCTCCGCAGACTAATCAGGACGCGGATTGGCGAGTCCCGTTCCTCGATTAGCTTGATCGGGGGGAGCTTCCTGACGATAGAACCAAAGCGTGACGGCTCGCGCGCCGAGCCAAGACCTACACCCTCTACAATGACGAATTGTACAGGCGAAGCCCCTCAGGTGTCCTCCAACATTGTATCAGTTCCGAGGCGGGCCAAGCCCTGCTTTAGGACTTACATGCATGCGCCTGCGGGCACCATGCGGTGCCTCGGACGCTCGTAGGGAACGCTTTCCGCCAAGGGTTCTACTGGCCGACGGCGGTCGTCGATGCTACCAAGCTAGTATGCTCCTGCGAAGGATGCTAGTACTATGCTCAGCAGACACATCTCCCGGCCCTAGCCCTGCAAACCATCCCCATCACATGGCCGTTCGCCGTGTGGGGGCTCGACATGGTCGGGCCTCTGCAAAAGGCCCCCGGGGGCTACACCCATCTACTGGTATCAATCGACAAGTTCTCCAAATGGATCGAGGCTCGTCCGATCAATCGAATCAAATCTAAGCAGGCGGTGCTGTTCTTCACTGACATTATCCACAGGTTTGGGGTCCCCAACACCATCATCACCGACAACGGGACGTAGTTCACCGGCAAAAAGTTCCTGACGTTTTGCGACGACCACCACATCCGGGTGCCCTGGTCGGCCGTAGGACACCCAAGGACCAATGGCCAAGTGGAGCGTGCCAACAGCATGATCCTACAAGGCCTCAAGCCAAGGATTCACAACCGGTTGAAAAAGTTTGGCAAGAAATGGCTCGCCGAACTCCCGTCGGTCATCTGGAGCTTGAGGAACACTCCAAGCTGAGCCACGAGATTCACGCCTTTCTTCCTAGTCTATGGGGCCGAGGCCATCCTCCCCACCGACTTGGAATATGGTTCCCCGAGGCTGCAAGCCTATAACGAACAAAGTAACCGCACCACCCGAGAGGACGCCCTTGATCAACTGGAGGAAGCCCGAGACGTTGCGCTACTACACTCGGCCAAATACCAGTAGAGCCTACGACGCTATCAGGCCCAACGCGTCCGAGGCCAAGACCTAAAGGTAGGTGACCTAGTGCTGAGGCTAGCATAGAGCAACAAGGGTCGCCACAAGCTGACCCCGCCATGGGAAGGACCGTACATCATCGCCCAAGTACTGAAGCCTGGGACCTACAAGCTGGCCAACGAGAAGGGCGAAGTCTTCACCAATGCTTGGAACATAGAACAACTACGTCGCTTTTATCCCTAAATTTCCGAGCATTATATATGTCGTTTCTCGAAATACGATTAAATGGCGTTCTTTAGTTGGTCTAAATTTTCCGAGAAACCCCCCAAGCCCATAGTAGGCCTCGGCAATACAGTAACACGGCTAGGGAGACCCGGTTCCGCCTCGGTAGAACCAAGCCTCCCTCGGGGGCTAGGCAGGGGACCCCCCTAGGTGTCCCCTAGGTCCCACGCACCATTCTTCGGTTGTTTTTCGCAAAAAATTCCTACGCTAAGACTCTAGCAGGCTCTGATGAATCATTTGTAAAGACCCCTCGGACCAAGGTCTGTTTCCTAAGCAAGAGGCCGGTAGAGTCGCGAGACGGCCTATGCCCCTGGGCTACGGCACTCCCTCACTACCTCTCGCTCAAGGGACGGCTTAGGCCCCAAAGAGGTATTTTGCAAACAAAATATGATCACAAGCAGCAGAGGGCAGAGGCTCGAAGACATAAGAAAAACAACTAAGAAACACAAATACTTCGGAAATAAAGGCCTCGACGGCCACAAATGTTTTGATACAAAAATAACCCCTATTCTATCTTTACATAGCCCCCGGGGCCCAGATCAAGGCTCAGGGCCTTCAGCACCGGCAGATGGTAGGGGAGGAACCACCTCCTCTTCGAAGAGCGTCGCCAGCGCCGTGCCAGGGCCTTCCGCCGCCTCCATCAGCTTTGCGACCGCCGCGTTGGCCTCCTCGTCATCATCAGGCAGAACATAGCCATCACTGATGGCCGGGAGATCGACGCCAAGGTAGTGAGAGGAGATGAAAGCCATCGCCCGCTTGACACCTATGTGCAGCACCCCTCGGAGCCGCTCGTGCATCTGGCTGCTCAGCGCAATCAAGCGGCTCCCAAGGGAGCTGCCTGACTGAACCCCCTCGACCTCAAAGGCCTCACAGGCGGAAAGGGCGGCACGTTTCAGCGCCTCATGCTCCTCGATCTCGGCATCGAGCACTGTCTACACCACGCTGGAAGCCTCGGCGGCCCGAGTGAACTCCGCCTCTGACTCTGCACCGCGGAAAATGGAATGAGGTCGAGCCAGAGAAAAAACAACCTAAGTTATGGACGGAAGCCCATGGAACTCACCCTTGGCCTTCTGCTCCCAGCGTCGGGTCTTGGCCTGACAGGCCTCGGCCTTCTCCTTCAACCGCTGGGCCTCGACCCGAGAGGCCTCGGCCGCCCTGGAAGCTTCACTCCCCAGCTCTACGTCATACAAGGAAGTTAGGGAGCAAACATAAGGAGAAGGAAACAAAACAAGGGGACTGGAACTCACCCTCAACCATCCCCCTCAAAACCATAGCCTCGATTTGTGAGGCCTCAACCGCAGCAAGGGCCTCGTTTAGAGCGCCCGTGGTCAGCCGGTGCGCACTCTCCTCTGCCCCCAGCTGCCCGGTGAGGGCCTTGCCCGAGGCTGTCGCTTCTTCGGCCCGGGACCTGAAGGCATCCCGATCGCTGGCGGCGCGGGTAAGCTCCTCCTCTAGCTCCTTAACCCACGCCGCCAAGGGGGCGAGCTGCGTCTAGGCTGTGGCCGCCTCGACCTTCGCGTCGGCATAGCAAAGGCGGAGGTCCTCCACCTCCGCGCTTTGTGCCGACAGAAGCTCATTAGCATCAGCAAGAAGGCCCCTCTGCCGCTGAAGCTGGTCCCAGATTCCCCTCTCCCGCCGGAGAAAGACCGACTTCCCGAGGGACTGGGTCTCGAGCTCCTGAAGAGGCAGAACAGAGGTCGTCGATTGCGACAAAACCGAGAAAAGAACAACGTCACGTGAGAAAGGAAAACACGAACCTGGGCGACTCCGGGCAGTTCGTCGGCCACCACGGACAGCGCCATCCGTAGCAACCGCTCCGCCAGCTCGCGGTATTGCTCGAAGGTGCTCCAGCGCCCGCCCTCGGCCGCATCCTCGAGGGCAAACAGAGGCTCCCCCTCAGGGTCATCCCGGCTCCGCCACAGTACCCGCGGGTGATCCCACCCGTGAGGCTCGGGTCGCACCCGCACGAGGGCCGAGCTTCCCTCATCCAAGAGTGGCGCCGGCTGCTCCACGGCATCGGTCTCCTCAGCATCGACCACCTCCCGCGCCCGAGAAGTATCGTCGGAGGAGATCGGATAGACATCTGCCTCCCGGGCGCTCTCCCGCAACAACGGCGGACCCTGAACCAAGGGCACGACCGAGGCCTCCGCCGCCTGCATCTCCGCCTCCTGCATAGACGGCCTCGCCGCCATCACGACGGCCTTAGCGACCTTGGGGGCTCTGGCCTCTGCAATCATGGCCTCGGTGGTCTCCGGGGCTCCGGCCTCCGCCATCGTGGCCTCGGCAGACACAGAGACGCCGACCGCGGACACTGCGGTCTCGGCGGTCGTGGGCACCGTGGCCTCCGTCGCCTCAGCCCCGGAGACCCCGGGAGCCTCGGCAACAAAGGGTACGACGGCCCCATCCAACTCGTGAGCCTCGCCCCCATGAGGTGGAAACACTCCCTCCCTTGTCTGTGTAGGGGCCACCTCGGCAACCCCTCCTTGGGCGGCCGGTCCCTCGGGGTCGACCCTCGCCGACGCCGCGCCGCGTTGGATAGCGGCTTGTGCCTCCGCCACCCAGTGGGTGGAGGACCCAGGGCTCGCCTTAAGCGCCTTAAGGGGCGCCAAGGGGAGGTCGTCCGCAGGTCGCTTCCGACTAAAGAAATTTAACCTATAGGGTCAGCGTGAGACCAAAAAAGCGAATGGAAGACACTATGACCCTATCAAAAATACACTTACTTTGAACAGGGCGGCCCCCGCTTCGCCACAGCAAACCTCATCCGCAATGGCAGAGGCGGCGGCAGTGGCGTCGCATCCATATCCATCGGCGCCGGTCGGTCCTCAGCGGACCCCGGCGCCCCTTCGGTCCTCTGCAGGGGCGGTGGCGTCGCCTCCACTGCCCCCTGCTCCACCACGGCCGCCGAGCCTACCGGGCTGACGGCGTGTTTGCCTAACGCCCGCGCCTCGGGCGTGTCGGCCTCGGCCCCGAAGCGGGCAACCGCCGGCCCCAGGTCCGCTTCTCCTCCCCTTCCCGAGGGTGCCGGGCTGCTTGACGACGCCCCGGGTGCCACCTCCACAACGTCAGGAAGGTGGTCTAGGGGACCTCGCCCTCCCTCGCCCTTGTCGTTCCCGTCCGAGGCCTCCGTCGACAACGACGTCGACGGGGATTCCTCCAACAGGAGACCATCCTTCCGTTGCTGACGGCGGCGCTTATCCAATTCCTCATGCGCGAGGATGTGCTTCGTGCGCTTCGCCGCCTTAGCATCCTTTCGCTTCTTCTGTGCATCGGCGTGAGCACGGTTGATCGCCCGCCACCCCGCGTCCTCGGGAACGGGCGGCGGAGAGGAGCGCACGTCCCTCATCCCCTGAAGGAACGACAAACGCACATAAGGAAACAAGGGATAAGGGGAGATTGAGGAGGCTCAGAGGCTACAGCGGCACTTGACTTACCAGCGAAAGGAACCCCCACGACGGTCGCATCGCGAAGGGGTCAAGTTGCCGCCCCTCAACTTCGCATCTACCGTCTCCCCCACTCGACAGAGAATTTCCTCGTCGGAGAGGGCGGAGGAGGACATCCAGGTGCCCTCAATGGGCTCACCCGGCCTCATCTCGAACAGCCGCCACCGCCGAGCCATCAGCGGCAGCACCCTCCGGCGGTGGAAGGCGGCCACGACCACAGCGACGGTGAGGCCATGGCCCTGTAGCCTCGCCAGTCCCTCCAGGAGCGGCTCCAGCTTGGGCTAGTCAACCTTTGGGACACCCCACTTCCATTTCTCCGGGCAACTCCCCACAATCCGCCCAGTGTAGGGGGGAAGTCCTCCGTCATTGTTGCGGAGGTAAAACCAACTCGTGTACCACCGACGGTTGGAGGACGCGAGTTGGGCCGAGATGTAGAGGTGTAGGCGGTCCTGACGCACTTGGAGAGTGTAGCCTCCGGCCCTCGACACCTTCCTCTGACCCGACGTGCCCGTTGGCTTGGTAGTATGCCCCGCCCGGAACAGGTGGAGCCACAACTCCCAATGGGGAGCGATCCCTAAATACCCCTCGCAGACGGCAACGAAGATAGCCGCCTGAGCGATGGAGTTGGGATTAAAATTATGGAGCTCCACGCCGTAGTAGTGTGGGAGCGCCCGCATGAACCGGTCCACCGGGACACCGAGGCCGCGCTCATGGAAGGAGACGAAGCTCACAACGTAGCCGTCGCGGGGCCTCGGCTCCAGCTCGCCATACGGAGCAATCCACTCCGGCCTACTAGGGTCTGTCACCGGGTGGAGGAGTCCACCGTCGACAAGCGACTGGAGCATCTCCTCGGTGACGTCCGACGGATCCCAAGGGTCTGCCTCGACAACGACGACATTGCCAGCCATGGGTGCGATGGAGGAATCGGGTGCGGCGGTGAGTTTTTCTCTCTCCCTCCCACGCTCTCGCTTCTTTCTCGCTTTCTCCCAAGGCTCGCTCTTCTCTCCTCTTCTTCCCAGCACCCGCTGCTCTGGTGACGGCTCGACGGAGGCGGTGCTAATGCAGGCAAGGTAAGACGAGGAGGGGCGAGACTCCTCGGGTATTTATGCAGGGAGGAGGCGAAATGAACGGGTGATGAAATCGGGCAGGTTTTCCCCCGTCCGACGCGGTTAACCACGAGCTGATTTCATCGGCCCACGCGCCCATGTCTCCTGCATTAAATGCGAGGACAGTTACGTCCCGTCCATCACGTCACGCTCGGCCACTACGGCAGTAGGCGTCGTTTTGCCTCCCCATGAAACTGCCTCAAAAGGCGCACCACCTGTTGCCGAGCCAATAGGGAAGATATTCCCCGCGGCCTGTTCCTTTCGTAGGAAGGAACCGGGCTCTGAGCCTATTACGATCCAGGGGTTCGAAGGCTGGACCCCAAAGGGTTTCGACAGCCGCCCCAGGATAACAGAGTCAGGGGCGACTGCGGGCGAGCCTATATGGGGCCGAGGCCCAAGCGAGCGAAACGCTTGGGACGCCTAAAGTCGTGTCCGAGACCGGCAGGAAAGTATCCGAATGGGATCCCACCGTAGGGAGGCACCGAGCCACCGAGGCCCAACGAACGGCCTCGGCACCCACTAGAGAAATCCTCTAGTACTCTTGGAGTGTGTCTCTGGACCGCTAGCTATCCCCTAACGAACGGGGTTCGGGCCTCTACTCGGACTACCCGATAACAGCTCACTAGAAGTGCCACCGCTCGTGCCCATCGAGGGTAGCGAGGCACATTCCACCCCTCCTTCCGAACGAAAAGGAAGCGCGAGGGTCGCATAAAAAGTTAGGGGAACCTCCGATGGCCTTCTCGCTCTATTCAGAGGCTAGGGGGGCTCATCCTGCAAATATGCCGAGACCCCACGACCCGGGCTCGCGCCCAAAGGGGCCTCGGCAAACAAACCCTCACGTGCGAGGGGCGTATAAAAAGCCAGGGGAACTCCCGACGGCCCTCTCACGTAGAGGCAAGGGACTCTTCCTGCAACCTTGCCGAGACCAGAATGGGCTCAGCAAACGAACCCTCCATCCATATGAAAAGAACATGTGAAGGTCAGATGAAAGGGCCAGGACACCCAAGACAAAGACAAACGGTCCAAAACCGCGCTAGAGGTTTCGCTACAAACACGATAAAGGGCACCGAGCCCATTACGGTCTAGGGGTTCGAAGGCTGGGCCTCCAAGAGGTTTCGACAGCCACCCTAGGGCAACAGAGTCAGGGATGACATCGGGGCAAGCCTACGAATGGCCCAGGCCCGAGCGAATGTTCGCTCGGGGCGCCCTAAGTCCTGTCCGAGACCGGCGGGGAAGTATCTGAATGGGATCCCACCGTAGGGAGGCACCGAGCCACCGAGGCCAGCGAATGGCCTCGGCACACACTAGAGAAACCCCCTGGTACTCTTGGAGTGCGTCTCTAGACCGCTAGCCGTCCCCTAGCGAACGGGGCTCGGGCCTCCACTCGGACTACCCGCTAACAGCTCACCGAAAGTGTCCACGCTCGTGCCCATCGAGGGTAGCCTGGCACATTCCACCCCTCCTTCTGAGCGAAAGGAAGCATGAGGATCATACCCAAAGTCAGGGGACCCCTGATGAACCTCTCGCTCCGGGCGGAGGCTAGAGGGCTTTTTCCCTGCAGCCTCGCCGAGACCCCCGCAACCCGAACTTGTGCTTGGGGGCTCGGCAAATGCAATAAGAACTACTCGTTCAGACGCAAAAATGAAGAAAGCCCCTGGAGGAGTAACTCCACTCCTCCAGGGGCTCGGGGGCTACACCCGGCGGGTGCGCTCGCGCGCACCCACCGGAACCTCAAAAAATAAACCCCAATTCCTACGGGGTAGGTATAGACCAAGCCTCGACAAACCCTCAGGGGGAGTGCACGCACTCCCCCCAAGGCTCGGGGGCTACTGTCGGGTACCTTAGAACGGGGTACCCCAAGCAAACATCAAAAGGGTCGCTAAAGTCCCATCTAAAAAATAAAAACTAGAAGGTAAGTCGTGGGCCCCTCACCCGCCACGACCGAGCCCACTAGGTCCTCCTCCTCGCCTCGAGCCTCGAGCAGGAGGTCTCGGCATCCTGACGCAAACTCCGCTTCGTGCGAGGCTCTCTAGGGAAGGCCTCGGCAGGGAACGCCGTCTCTGCCTCGCCCAAGGCTCTCCACGAAAGGCCTCGGCAGGAGGTGCATTCTCCGTATCGCTCGAGGCCTCTCACGCAAGGCCTTGGCAAGGAGCCTGATCTCCGTCTCGCACGAGGCCTCATTCTCCGTGTCGCTCGAGGCCGGCTCGTCCGCAGCCCGTCGCCCCCTACCTCGACCGACCCTCTGGACAACGCGTCATGTCTCATTAATGCTTCAACCACTCCCGCAATCTCAGCCGGACGGTGGCTCAACGCCACAGAATGGCCGACGCGACCCGAGGTCGCATCAGCGCCATACCAGCCAGGACAGGGCACGGCGGGGATTACCGGCCACTATGTCCTAACACTGTGTCCACGATCAGCGCCATACCGGCTGGGACAGGGTACGACCGGGATTACCGGCCACTGTGTCCTAACGCTGTACCCACGATCAGCCGCCCGCTCAAGGCCTCGGCACTGTACACCAGGGCCTCGGCGATCTTGGGGTTCGTGCCTGCCGAGACCCCCCCACCGCAGTGCAAGCCTCGGCACCGACCAAGTCTCGGCCTCGCGCACAGTCCGTCCACAGTGGCTTGCACATTCGCCGCCGTGTCCACTCCGAGGCATTCCCGGGGCCCCCACGACGCACAGGATCTGATGGGACGACCACGCCGCCCCAGTACTCCAAGGACGGACCATTCCTACGACCACGCCGCCACAGGAATAGGCCACAGGGCTCGGACGTGCCACCCCTATTGGCACGATGCCGCATAGTAATACATGTACTGTCCTTGTCCTCCCTTCAACTATAAAAGGAGAGGACTTGGGCCACTTAGGGGGGGACAAGGGAGAATGCCTTGTAACACACACACACGCATACATCTCTGCCGCCTGAGAGCAACGCCTCGAGCAGCCCGCACAACACCTTGCCGAGACCTAGGACTAGCTCCCTCTCTCCCTCAGCTTGTAACCCCCTACTACGAGCATTTCGGTGCAAGGAATACAAGATTGACCTCTCAGACTGGACGTAGGGCTTCGATTGCCTAAACCAGTATAAACCTTATGTCTCTTTGCATCACCATCCGGAATAGGGAGCACGCAGAACAAATTCACTGGTTGGTTGAGGACCCCCCGGTCCAGAACACCGACAGACTCCGACCCCACGTTTCCGACCAGGGTACGCTAAAACCCTACTCACTGCTCTTCTTTGACTCGCGTAATCAGAGCCGACTGGGACCAACCGACCGGAGACGCTCGCTCGGTAAGGACCAGGAAACGAACGGAGAAAGTAAGGCGAGGCGCACAAGTCAAACCGCAATATCGGGGCCCGTACCCTGTACACCTACGAAAAACAGTACTCTGCAATCTCCCTGGCATGGCAGAGCCCGAGCAGTATTGTAGGCATCGATATTTTTCCCTACAGTGTTGTGGGCGTCATTAACTCCCATACGATAAGGCCCCCACATGCCTCTAGGCATCGACAGTGTTGTGGGCGCCGACTTTTATCATACCGGACGAACATGGTAAAAACCCCTTGCATGCCTCTAGGTATCAACAGTGTGGCAGGCGTCGACGTCTGTCATATCCGAAGAAGACCACACCACCTCCCACGTGCATCTAACATTCAACAGTATTGTGGACGCCTACCATCATCTTGTACCGTCGGCGTGGGCAACAAGGCTCAGTAGCATACGTACTCTCTCACTCTCACTTGTAAGGCCATCCCTTTCATCTATAAAAGAGGATGCGCTCTCTCCCAACAGGGTAAGTGATTCCAGACTCAGCAGATCGATCAAGTTCACTAGTACATAACAGCAGAGCCACCAGGTTCAAATCACGAGCACTCGCTCGAACACTTAGCACATAGCGGAGCTCCCGTCAGTTCTAGCCCTTCCGACCGGACCTCTTGTACCCCCATATTTCTCCTTCTCGTTTGTACTGCAAACTTCGAGCACATGGGCTTAGGAATAAAGTCACCGACCGACTCAAACTGGACGTATAGCACGTTGCTTGAACCAGTATAAACCCTGTGTCATTGAGTGCTAGGTCACCTCTGATCACAACGTACGGTAAAACTACAAATATTTACTTGTTGGTCACTTTCTACACCAATATGATTTAAAATTAGAGCAAGTTTTGGAATAAAAAAATTAGAGCAAGTTTTGATGAATGCAAATTCAGATATAGACTTTGACTAATATATAAAAAAATATTAATATTTATGGTAAATAATAAGTATTATTAGGGGGTGTTTGTTTCTTTAGTCGTTCTTAAAATTCATGTCACATCGAAAGTTTAGATACTAATAAAAAGCATTAAATATAGATTAATTACAAAACCAATTACATAGATGGAGGTTAATTTGCGAGATGATTTTTAAGCCTAATTAATCTGTCATTAGCACATATTTACTGTAGCACCACGTTGTCAAAATCATTGACTAATTAGGCTTAAAAGATTCGTCTCGCAAATTAGTCGAAAGTTGTGTAATTAGTCTGTATTTAATATTTCATACATGTGTCTAAATATTCAATGTGACAGGATTTTTAACGGCGTATGTAGAAACCAAACATGACCTTAGACTAATTATTAAATATGTAATAAACTTAAAAATTTAACTAACCTAAAGCGGACACTTATTTCTTGACAGAGAGCAGCTGATAGATGGGACATATACATAGTGTATCTGATGTTGATCATGGGGAAATGAAGTGAACAGAAAAGAGAAGAGACTGAGCAGCCTGCTGGACTGTAGTACTTGTAGCTGTTTGTGCTGCGCTCACAGCCCATGGTAAGGCTATGTCTAGTCGGGAATTTTGGAATTTGGTTACTGTTGCACTTTCGTTTTTATTTGACAATTAATGTTTAATTATGGATTAATTAGGCTCAAAATATTCGTCTCATAATTTTCAATCAAATTGTGCAATTAATTTTTTTTCGTCTACATTTAATGCTCCATGTATGTATCGTAAGATTTGATGTAATGGCTACTGTAACACTTTTTTGAAATTTGGTTGGACTAAACAAGCACTAAGGCTGTGTTTAGTTCCACCACATTCCCAACTTTGACACTATGCAAAAAGAAGATTCCCCGTCACATCAAACTTGCGGTACATGTATGAAGTACTAAATGTTGATGAAATCAAAAACTAATTGCACAGTTTGGTTGTACTTTACGAGACGAACGTTTTGAGCCTAATTAGTCAACGATTAGACAATTATTATCAAATAAAAATAAAACGCGTAGCTACAGTGATTCTGCCACCGCCCGAATCAGCCCAACTAAACGAGGGCTAAGCTGCTGCGGCTGCCTTGTTCAGCTGCTGTGGTCAGTCAAGCAGTGTGTGCAGCAGCAGCTGCAGCAGACTACTCGCTCTCAGCTTTACGGAGCAGTAGTACTCCTACAGTAAAAAAAGAATGGAATTTTGGCTTCAAATCATGTCAAAAAGATGTACCCTCCGTCCAAAAAATAAATATAATTATAGGAATAGTGTGATCTCGACTTTGACTATATTTATAATAAATAATATTATCATTTATGTGTCTAAATAAATTTATTATAAAAAATACATTCTTAATTAATCTAATAATACTTATTTTATATTATAAATGTTAGTATATTTTCGTATAACTTTGGTCAAAATTCAATTTGTTTGACTTTTCGAAAATGTGAGAATTGTATTTTTTTTTAACAAAGGTAGTAATCCTAAGTTGTGATTAACTTTTTGAAGTAGGACCCACCGTATACTTGTGAAGAATTCTCCGGGAAATTCTACTTGTGAAGATTTCTCTAGAAGTCTACTCTCTCTCTTATTTGTGAAGAATTCTCTGTAAGTCCAGATGGAACGATGGAGAGCGATACATGCGTAATTTCATGCCACGTCTTTTCCAGTCCTGCACATGGCCGAAGCACGGGGTATATGACGCCGAGCCTCGTTCAAGTTGACGCCACATGGCCCTGTTAGGCTTATCCTATATTTAGTTTGTTTGGGTTTTTTTTAGTTGGAACAGTAATTTTTTTTTCACAATAATTCAGTCGGAACAGTGTTTTTCAGCCAGTTTTAATTAAGTTTCAGACCAACGAACGGGGTCTGATGTCCACGCTGCCGGCGCCTAAAATTTCTGCATCATGGCGCATGACGCTGAGACACGTTACTTCAGTGCGGTGAGTCAAGGCACCGACCACCCTAGGTCTAAAAGCAAAAATAAAATGTCTAAAGGTCTAAATATGAATATTTTTTAAAAAAAAATTAAAAATTACAAATTCGGCCTATCTATCAATTTTGGTTTCTCTCGTGAGTAAAAAAAGTTGGAAAACAAAAAAAATCGGTTTCCTCTGGATAAACCGTCTGAGTTTGATTTCTTCTTGAAAGGTAGTTTTTTCTGAATTCTTTGTAATAGCTGCAGATAGTTGGATTACCTTCGATTCTTACCGTAGTCACCTCCCTTACCACATAGCGCCGTCGAGCCTAGTTTTCGATGGAGGCTGGGGGGCGAAGAGATATCGATCCCTCAACTACGATGCCATCAACAAGCGCGTACGACTGGTGCCTGTCGACTTCGACGAGGCCCTCGCGACCCGTCTGGTGGTATTCTGGTTAGTCTAGTGGCTTGATTTGCTTGCTTACTTTGTTTCCCTTGTCTAGTTAGAACTGATTAAGGGGCTATTTGGATGCATGTGTAATTGTTAGCAGCTAATTTTAGCCATAAATTCATTAAAAACGCCCTAACTCATCCAAGTAGGGGGCTAATAGGTGGGCTAATTTTTTAGCCAAGTCTAGAACAAGCTGTTAGCCAACTAACTGGTCAATATCAACTATTTTGGGCTACTAATCCCAGCTGATCTAAACAGGGCCTAGGTATGACCAGGTCTGGTGCAGTATGTCTCAGTAATTATTAGCTTCTTCAGAGAGTAATCTTTAATCTGTGTATGATTTGTTTTGCATTTCACTTTTATCACAGTACTCCGTAGTACATGAATTAGCTAGGATGCCTAAAAGACTGAACGTTTGCGTGTTTGTAGGATGAAACTTCTGGCCATGAATTCTTATCTTGGCATGGTCGTATAACAACTGCAACACTCTATGATGCAATGCTGACATTGTTTTTATATTGCTTATTACTATTTGCTTTTTGGATATTACTGGTAAGTAAAGTTCCAAAAAAAAATGATAGTATTTTGAACTACTTGTATTTTGGAAGTGTCACAAAAGGCGATTTAATGTTGGTGGCAATAAGCTTTCCTTATTGCCAACACTTGTTTAAACATATTGAACACTCCCTGCATCACAAAATATACTTGCTGCAGCAAAAAAAAAAGTTTCTTGGGCTATTCCAGAATTGCATGAAAATCAATGACTTTTTAGTCGGGAAGAGGCGTGTTCTACTGCATTTGACCCCAATTAACAGTTCCTACGCATGTTTTTTCCCCAGTCCCCACCCTATCCCTTGTCCATACCATCACACTGCAGCCTGGAATCCTTGCATCTCTGGAAGTCTCAGGTCGGTAGCAAACCACAGCAGAGACCGTGTAGCCTGATGGCAGCGGCAGGCCGCTGAGTCACAGCAAAAGATGCTCGGTGGTGGGGCAGTGATTACAGACAAACAACATAGGTTGTGGCAGGAATCGTGGAGTGCGGTTGAGGTGTCGAGGATTGCAGCAATAGGTTTTTGTTTGGTAAGCCTCGATTGTTAACTTAAAACAACAATCAGGATATCTTCTGACTGTAATTTGTGGTCTGTTCCTTTATTCAGAGGAGCGTATGGAGCGGGCTGATCGATATAAAAGGGACATTGAAGAGTACTACAACAAAATTAAGGAGTTGAATGAGATGCTTATGAGGATGAGAAGTTTAGTTGTGTTGAGGTTTGGCCCCGGTTTCCTAGACCAGATTGCTTCTATCCATGGTACAAAATGTACCGGATGAAAAACCACTAATCCTAGTAATACTTCTTACTATTGTTCCTTTTTTATAACAGTATTATTCCTATTTTCATGGATTTTCAACAGTAGCCCCCTGGCTCCTTGTTATCAGGTTGTGTGAAGAGTGGACAATTTACGCAGCCTGGTGTAACCGAGTATACAGAAACAGCTATATGCTTCAGCTTTTCTCATTGAGGTTTGCTGGTAATTTATCGCATCACAATCATATGAGTGTTTATGGTTTCCTGGCAGTTCGAGATGACATTGATTATCTTCGGAATCATGTCTTTCTTCAATCACGAGAGCACAATCATGAGATTAGCTTGGTCAGTTGATTCGATCTTGTTACAAGTTTTTCATATTTTACTTACCATATTTTACTGTTTTGATTTTTGCACAAGGTTTCTTTCGTAATTTGCTCTGTCAACGTTGCTATTTCATTGTATTAATTTATTACCTTTTCAAAGTATTCAAACTGATGGAGAGTTAGGCATGTGCTTGTTGAAGTAGTGAAAATTAGGGAGAGAATTTTGTTTTGATCCGAGGGAGGGAATTTTGTTCACATTTCCTATAGGAATGCTTTGGGTGAACTGGCCAGTGCATCCACCTCCGTACTACTCATCCCAAAGTTAGCGCTTTGATGCTTAGTGCCATTCCAATGAAAAAACGACTACTGATCACTTCCTGTGAATCATCACTCCATCAGCGTAGCTTTTGCTAGGCCCATATATATTCATCCTGTTCACTTGATCGTATCAGCCATGCTTATCAACCATGATATAGTGTTTTTCTCTCACAACAAAACAGCATCAGCCGCCTTGATGGATTCTAGATTTCTTTTGACCATTTAAGGTTTAGGCCCTATTTGGCACAGCCTCTACTTATGTTTCTCAACAAGCAGAGGTGGTGTGCCAAATGGCAGAATCTGCAACAGTTTATCATTTTAGTAATTTCAGCTGCTGCTCCAAGTTGGATTATGCACAAGCAGAAATTGTGCCAGACTGGTTCTAATTTAGTGACAGGCCATTTGTTATGATTTTGGCAACTTTTGGGCCTCATGGTTCTGTGTAATTACTTGAAACGAAAATAACTATTACACACTTGAAATGGCACTTCTTCCACAAAAGACATGGTACCAAACCAGCAAAAAAAAAAAGTCATGGTACCAAAAGATATTTAGAGCAGTAGCTTAATCGGAAAGCACTTGATTATAAACAAATGTTGTAGTAAACATGAATAAGTTTACTTCATAGATATTTTGAATACATAAAAAATAAGGATAGTATTTTTTTAAACTACTGTCCATTTAAACATTCAGAACTGAAATACTGAGAATCAATTATAATATCAAGATCTAACATCCTGGAACTCTGTTTTCACTAAGTTTTATGGAAGCTTGGTATTTCAATATGCAAACAGTTTCCATGTTAAAAAAAATTAGAAGGTGCCAAGGTTGTACCGACATGGCCCTTGATGTCTAAATCCTAAACAGTTCCACTAAGTACGCACGTGAATTCAATGATGATTTAGTCATTGATGGGTGTTTTGAGTTTAGGAATTGGGTTTACGGTTCGGGAAATCAGATGCATAAGGTGCGCATCTCTCGCGAATTTGGCCCGGTGGACATTGCCTCTGGGTTTATCATCATGCACGCTGTGGAAGCGACTATTGGTGTCAATATTACACGACTCTGACTGCATTTACCAGCGGATACAATCATGATGGGATCACGCTGTATAAGAGTGGATCTGGTCCGTCGTCACCCCACCCATGGTGCCAAACGATGGTTCACCGCTGGTGGTGGTTGCGTCATCTGTGATCGCAGTTGAAGCTTGTGTTCGATATTAAAACTGAAGAGGAACCTGGTGGACACAGTTTTTGTAAATGTTGCGGTAATAGAGAAGCAAAGGGTTCTGTGAGCATTCGTGAGCTCTCTTTTACCGCAAAAAAGCACAATAGTTGCAGAAGAGTGATTTGGATGGGAAGGATGTTCAAGCTTGTGGTGAACGTCACATGGTCCACTTTTGGGGGGCCTAATATCCGGTTCTCAAGGTAGAAGTAGAAGATATTTTCTCGAACGTGCATGAGCACGGGATTCATTAAGCAGGAGTGGAAATGCAGTGAAAGTACAAAGTGTAGCAGCAGTAATCCACTGATTACTAAAGCAGAAGTAGAAGATATATTGTTTTGGTGAATGTCACCGCTCATGAGTGAAGACATGTTAGCTAAATTATAAGCTAGCACGTACAATCAATTTATCCTACATGTGAATAGAGAAGATTAGATTAGCAGCTCGTGGAGCTTCTTTATAGGAAAAAAAACTGAAATGAACTGGGCTCATCAGGGGAAAAAATGCTGGGCTTACTACTTAGGAAAGGTTAACATGGGCTTTCCCGGCCATTTTGTATCCTGGAACCTGGGTCCTGGACCTGGGGTGAACCTTCGATTGGCACATGGGTTGGGCTGTCTTTTCCCGGACCGCGAAAACTAATCTAGGATGCATACCCACCTCTCTCTATATCTCGTAGCATCTTTCTATTCTTTTTCCGTTTTTTTCTTCTTCACTTGTTGCAAGGCGGAGCTTTCATTTCAATATAAACATTAGCAAGGCGAAGCATCTTTTTGTAGTTATAAGTAAATAAACATCAGATCGAATGCTTATAGATGCCGGGAATGGAACAAATCTTCATGTGAAAGTGTATGCAAGAAGGCAAGAAGCTCAACTAGCAGAGCCGCAAACGCACGGTTTCATGTTAAGGACGCGCCGGGGATGGCTGATCCGAACCCTCATGGTCATGACAACGTACGACTGATGCGAACAAGTTGGAGCACTAGTTGAGCTTTCCCCAGCGGAGAGGATGATGGAGCATGCAGCGCCACCCAACAACAACGAACATACGTGACCTCCGCACGTCAGGATCCGCCGTGCTTGCGACCGGTACAGCATGCAGGCAGCACAGGGGGGAACCTGCACCTGAGGCTGTCCACGGACAGGCGAGCAGCGCCGCGCGACGTCGTCCCTACCCGTCTCCGATGCCCTCCTGACACAGCGAAACCCCCGTGTCCCCGGCGTCCCGCGGCACAGCACGGTCCACATCCCCGAGCCCTCAGCTCGCCGAGCGCGGAGGCGGGGGAGCCGGGGAGGCCAGGGCCGGCCGGGCTCCGTGGACGCAGCACCACGTTGGGTGTCACGCTGCCGCGCCCCCCGGCCATCTATCATTGGCGCCCGCCGTCCGGCAGCGCCATACGGAGGGCCATGCGCCGCGGGCCGCACCACCGGGCCTACGTGCCTGGCCCCGGCCCCCCATGTCGTCCATCGTGACCGCCGCTCCCTTTTGACGCAGTATTTTTGTCGTGTAAATCATCGCGTCGTCCGTTGGTACGTCGCCCGCGCGTAGATTCTCCCCGGCCGCGACCGTACGTACGTGCCATCACGCGCGGATGGATTTCGACGAGGCTTCTTTCGCTCGCGCGCTAGCCGTGGCCGGCCCACTGGCTACACTATACTACAAATGCCTGCGGAGGAAATGGCCCACTGCGCAATGGATGGATCCCGGACGGACGGCGACGGCCGGGCCCTACGGGTTGTGCGCCCCGCCCATGTTGCACGCGGAGCCCACATGGGTCGCCACGACCTCGCCCGGTCGTCTTCGTCTCGCCGTGGGTCTAATAATCTGCAAGAGGATCGGTGCTGGTGCCCACTCGCACACAACAACAGTAATGGACAAGGCTTCGATAGTCTCAGACTGGATTTGGATTTGGACAGGACCGGGGCGATCCGTTTTGGTTCGAGGTGTTGGCATTCACATGGGAGCGCATGGTCGTGGTCGGTTCTGGAAGTTAAGACAACGGTTAGTGCCTGCCCATGGGCCATGGACCACGGCGATGCATGCCAGTGTGAGAGCGATCTGGCGAGGGAATATAGAGCCGAGGCCGACAAGGCGCCCCCAGCCAGACCAAGAATCAGCACAGGGGCCTTGTTTGGGACGACGGTTTTATGTTTAGCTACTACGCTTCAATTCAAAGCTGTATTTTTTTTTTTTTGCTAAGCTAGATTTGCTGAGAATCAAAGCGTAAAAAACATAGCTAGATTCGCTAAGAATCAAAGCAGCGGGGCGGATGAGCAGCGCGAGGAGAATGAGCTAGCGTGGTGCAGATGATCTCGGCCGTGTCGCGGAGCGCAGTGGAGAGTTAGGTTTGCCCGTCGTGCTACAAATTGACGTGTTTCCTCCCTTGAAGTGATCGGAGAGATATTGCTGGATCCAACTGGCATTGTGCATAGCCTTTTGGACTGTGATGTTCTTTCTGCATGATTTTTCGAAAAGAAGCAGGGCTATGTTTTTTTTGAGCCGCCTCATTGACCCAATTACAATGTCAAAAGGGGGTTGTGTCTCCTCTTCCAACAATAACCACAGTTGAGGTGTAGAAAAAATCCTTGTCGGTCTTATCACAAGGAACTTCCATTTGCGCCCAGGCTCTATCTTTGTTAGTCCACTTACACCACATCCACCGCAATCGAAGTACGCGTGCGAAAAACGACCAAGTCTTTGGTTCCGAGCCCTTTTCCACCAGAATCACGTGAGAAAAGCAACTCAAGACCTTCCTTGCGTACATACACCAAGTCTTTGCACGTACGTACGTAACTACCAAGTCTTTGCACGTACGTACGTACGTTAGTACGTACAACATATATCAACTGGGACATACATGTTGTGGTCGCTTTATTGAAATATCTGCTTCTCTGAAATAAAAATCAGGCTGCTAAAGTGCAGCAGTACTTAGGCCCCGTTTGGCCAGACTCCCGCGGGCTCCGGCTCCTGCACTGTAGCCGGGTGTCGGCCGCCCAGAAGCCGACATGTGCCTACAGGAGCCGGAGCCGTGGAGCCAAAAAAAAAACGAGCTTCTCCGGCTCCGGTGGTGTCAGTGAGAGAGGAAATGAGGAAAAAGAAAAACGGCTTCGGTGAACAGGTATCGGCCGCCCAGCAGCCGACAGGCGGGAGCCGGAGCCGCTGGAGCCCGGCCAAACGGGGCCTTACTTTCGCTATGCAGGACAATGCCGCTTGTATACAGGTGATATCTGCTCTCTACGGATTGTCAACAAAAACGACGACTCTACTGCTGTACCTATCGCGTGAGAATGAACTCTACTCCCTCCGTCCATTTATCTCCGTGGTCTAAGCAAATTCCCCCCCCCCCCCCCCCAAAGTCTCCTTCCTATTAGTCTAGGATCACAGGTTTGACTTCTCGTACGTGCTGCGCATTTGGTGTTCATTGGCTGCTCCTTGTCTATATTTATTGCTCCATGGCTGCTCATTGACTGCAACTCCTTGACTGCTCCTTACCTTAAATGCAAATCGATGTCGTTTACTGCTCCTTGGTCATTGCGCCGAAGGCTAATACGATGGAGACTTATGGACGGAGGGAGCAGTATATTAGTACTATAAAATTCTTGGGTTTAAAAGGGGCTCAATGATTTTTACCCCATCAATCCCGTAGAGATGCAAAGTTTAAATCAAATTACTTTTAACTTTAGCTAAGTTTATAGAAAATAGTATCACCATTCATGACTTTAAATAGGTATGCTAAATATTAGTTTATTTTTATATAGATTTGAATACTAATTTTAGAATCATATTCTTTCTGTAGGATGGGAGGGAGTACCCCTGATTTTGCCTCTCAGACCAGCCTGACAACTTGCACAATTTTTGAAGAATTCCACGTCTTTCCGCCTGTTCGGCCGGGGCTGACTCGCTGGTCAGGCTGGCCAGCCTCCTCACACGGATACTGTTTACATAAACAGTATTTTCCATCAGAACAGTATTTTTTCTCGTACAAACTAGCCAGCAGTACTTTTTTACGAATCAGCAACGATACGAACCAACCAACCAAACACGCTGAAAAACTCCAACAAGGACGGTTCAGCTGCGCGACGACGATGCACCTGTCACGACCCATCGCTTGCACTGCATGTACTCACTGCAACTGCAAGATTTCCATACTCGACATACTTGGCTCGGCGTATTGATTGCCCCGATCGACATAGAGCCCATATGGTAGTCTCTGTTTCTCTTGACTTTTGGCAAGTGCAAATAGACTAGACAGTCTCTAGGCTTCTTTCCTAGCTCTAGATAGCCTGCTGCTCTCTTGGTTGGAAGTTGGAAGAAGATAGTACTACTCTAGTGATGAGCTAAACCCCCCTTGACCTGGTGTCTATCCGCGTAAGGACAGTGTTGAAAAAAAATAGTAGTTTCTATAATATAGGATATCGTAAAAAAAATACTATTTTTTAACTCATGGTTTTTATGAGTAATAATTATTTTCTCTTTCTCTCTCCTAACTCTATCTTCTTCCTCCAGTAGGAGTGCGACACGAGCTCCCTAGACACTGGTGGTTTCTCCCCAATGGCGATTTCATGGTTTCTTGGTGCACTGGGTCAAGAGTAGACCTGATTTCTTCACGAAGAAACCATTTCTATGATTTTTGCTCTCTTTCTTTATTAATTACGTTGCCATATCAACGTTTTGCCTATGTGGCAAGTCATTTAATGAGGATAGAAACCATCGTCAATGCACCGTTGGAACTGCCCCAAGGCATCAATTTGCCATATCATTAGTCGCATGGTACGGGCGCTGACTTTGCCCTGTTAAGGGTTCAAGCCAACTGTCGCCGGAAATCTGATAGCGACAACACATGATTACCTGAGTTGGATAACATCAATCGCAGCCGAGTCAAGTACTAGGTAGCTCAAATTGCCAAGTTCGGTATGAGTAACTCATATCGGCAAGTGAATATGACTGAAGTCATGTTTACATCAGCCAAGACTAATTATTAGTTGATGAAGCCAAAAATTAGTTAGCTAAAAACTAGCATAATTATAAGCCCAGGTGTGCATGTGAATGAAATACATAGGCCTTGTTTAGATGGTAAGTGTTTTTACTATTTCTCTATCACATCAAATCTTTGGACACATGCATGGAGTATTAAATGTAGATAAAAAAAATAACTAATTACGTAGTTTGATTGTAAATTACGAGACGAATCTTTTAAGCCTAGTTAAGCCATGATTAGATAATAATTGTCAAATACAAACGAAAATACTACAGTGTCAAATACTCATTCCTAACCCCAATCTAAACAAGGCTATAAATGTTCTTTCTTTGCCCTAAAAAACCTGTATGATCGGTTGCGCAGTCCACCCGTTCATTTTCCTCCGACACGCTGAGCTAGGACGTCCTCGATCTTGAATGGATCGATGTGGTGAGGACGTCGCGATTGGCCTCCTGGCTCCTGCAGTTTCCTGGTTTCATGCTCCTACATCACGACCTGATAAGGCCCTGAACTGGAGTTCTTTTTTAAGGCCCCATTTGGCAGGGCTTTTTCATCGGCTTCAGGAGTCGTTTGGAGCCGTTTTCTGCCAAACGGTATAAAGTAAAATAGCTTCACTTGTGAAGCCTCTAAAAACATGCTCTCACAGTGATTTGGGGTGGGATGGAACAAAAAAAAAGTGGCTTCTCCCGCCTCCTCCTCCAGGCCCCTAAAAACATGCTCTTACAGGAAAGCCATTTTGCCAAACGGTTTACCAAAACCGCTTCAGCTCCACTGGTGGAACTGTTCGTGGAGCTGAAGAAAAAAAATAACTTCACTAGTGAGGTGAAGCCCTGCCAAACGAGTTATTTATTTTATTGGTTATCAATTAATTTGGTTGGTTGCTTTGAAGCACGCTGAAATTGTGAAAATTATTAGATAAAGATGGAATAAAAAAGAAATGGCAAGGGAAAGGGCAATGTCAAAACTACAGATATACGTTGCAAACAGTGAGCAAAATGATTTAAAGATTTGACGATCACTACATTTATATGTGTATAAACCATTTTTACTTTACTATCCACATTTTCAATTTCGTCATAACTTGATTTTTTTTTCGTCCTCCGCACTGTACTCCCATCCTCATCATCCGCGGCCGCGCCCAGTAGTGCCCACGTCCTGGTCGGCTGGCCTGTCCCCAGTCCGGCCCAGTAGGAAGCAGCGCAGGAAACCAGCGCTACACCGCAAAAGTTGCGCGGGCAGTGGAGCCGTACCCCCCGCGTCGTGGGCGCGCACGGCGCGGTCGGATCAGCGTCAGCGCGGGCGCGGCGGCATCAGCCGGGGGCCCGGGGCGTCGCCGTCTCGGCGGTCTCGTCGCCACCCCACGGCGATCCATAGCCAGCCAGCGAGGCAACAGTGCCGCAGGCCGCAGCTCTGCGCGTCGGGGTCGGGCCGCGACTGAGGATGGCAACGGGATGTACCCGCTCCAGAGAATTCATCCCGTCTGGTTCTCGTTAACTATCTCGGATATAGATTTTTTTTTTTTTTTGTCTATATCCATACTTGTCGGGCATTGGTCGGGTAACAGATACCCGACGGGTACTACATATCTGATAAACAAGGACACTTGGGATCGCGGCTTTGTAATCGGAGACGTTTCTTCTTTACCCGGATATAAATGTCGGAGTCTCGGAGATGTCAGAGAGAAGGAGCGAGGTTGCGAGGAGGACGAGCAAATGTGGCAGAGAGACCGAACTGAGGAAGCGAGGGACACGAGCGCTCGTAAGGCAGGCGTGCTTATGCTGCTGGCGAAGATGGTGAGGAAAAATTGAACTAGGGTTTCTAGAACACACAAACTATCAGCCTGTTTGTTTGGTTGTGGCTTGTCGTAAGCCGGAACAGTATTTTTCTCTCACACAAACCAGCCAGCAGTACTTCTTCACGAACCAGCAACAATAAGAACCAGTCAACCGAACATGCTGTATATATATGATCGTTCAGATTTGGGCTAAAATATCTATGTTGAGCTTCTTTGCACCTAATACTCGCATGACAGCTTAAATAGTCAGATTCTCCAACGGGTAACGGGGACGGATAAACAAGAAACGTTTCCGTACCCGCTATACTCGTCGGAATGGATTCTTACCCATTTAAATACCCGCGGGTAAAAATATGATCTCATCCCCATTTCGAAAGGTATCAAATACCGTCATATATCGGGTATCGGGCCCGTTGTCATCCTTAGGTGCTACAGCACCGACACGGATGGGCTGGGCGCGTGTGTGGCGGTGTGCGGAATCTGTGGGCCGCGGCTACGTGCGACTGACGACTGACTAGGCTAGGGGAGCCGAGCGTATCTCTGACCAGTCGCACAGGCGCCGTCAGCCGCTGGGCCCCCAGCATGCAGGCGTGCACGTCGCCCACGAGCCGCAGCCCGCAGGATCTAAGGACCAAAATACATGCTCTGAACCGAACTGAAAAAAGCCATTATAGTTTTCATATAAGCCGAACTATCTAGTAAAATTTAATCAATTTTAAAATCTAGTAAAATTTAATCAATCTTAAAATCTAGTAAAATTTAATCAATTTTACGAAGAACAGAGCATTTATAACAATAAGTGTTGGCCATTCATATTCAAAGGCAATGTTCGGCTCGGCTTGTTTTTCCAGCCGGCTTCTTCGGCTTGTTTTTCCAGCCGGGACAGTATTTTTCTTTCGCAACAAACCAGCATAAACAGTGTTTTTTTAAGTCCAGCCGAACAAGCTAAAAGTGTTCGTCATTTTGCATGCATGGCACTTCTGTTCAAGTTTAATATGTGTTTAGTTAAAATCTTGATTGCAGTCTATGCGCCATGACTTCATTAATATTTTGGCATTTTAGTTTTAGATAGTTCATGTGTTTTTTTGTCTAAATGTTAAATGTATAAGTTTATCTAGAGTTACAACTTACATAGTTTTTCCTCGTGGAGTATATTAATACACTCTCAGTCCCTGAATAAATAGATTCCTAGCAAGTTTCGGACAGATTAGTATAGCTGTCAAATGACCATATTACCCTTGATTAATTTGAGTTTCACCGTTAAGTTGCACAATAATCGGTGTTTGGGTTACGCGCTGGTCACATCATTTACTACTCATCCGGCCGGTTGCAACAAAATTGGCTAACGGGAGGGGATGCAGCAGTAAATAGGATAGGAGTACGAGGAGTATTAAATGGGCAGGTGGACCGTCATCCTCCTCTAGGAATCAACTTATTCACGGATAAATTTTTGCTCCAGGGACAGAGAGAGTACTCCCTCCATCCTAAAAGGAATGTATCGCATTTCTATGAGTCAAACAATTTTATGTTTGACTAAATCTATACAAAAATACTAATATTTATGACACCAATTAAGTATATAGGGAATATATTTTCATAGTAAATCTATGTTAGAGACATAATAAATGTTGATACTATTTTCTATAAATTTAGTCATAATTATATATTTGGGGGGGGGGGGGGAGTGGGTGGGACAGTGGTAATACAATTTAGAATGCATCGTTAGTGTTATTCCTATATGGATCATTTAGGATTTTTTATGATTTTGTAAACCACCCACAGTGGTTATATATGACTAAATTTATGGGACAGTGGTACTACAACTCATGCACTCATCTTGGTTTGCATTTCGTTAGATCAGATGAAGCTAATTTGAATGTAGATTTGAGTGTTTAATTTAATATGATAGACATGAATAATATATATATATATATATATATATATATACAAATTTAGTAAGGTAGTTTAGATTAATTTTTATAATGCAAGGGCGTGTAATTTAGGTATAAATTTAGAGGTTATTATTGACTATCGTTTATAATACTAAATGTGGCTAATTCAGATTAAGATTAAGGTGGATATTTTTCTAGACAATGGAATAAATCTAGTTAGTATTGTTGTCGTCGATCTTAAAAGTCTCTCGATGGCTGGATCTTTTAAGAGAGTTTTTATAATTTATCTCCCTTTCTTGCGCGTCTCAGATTCAAAAATCCTCTAATCTATTATAAAAACCTAGGTTTGTATGTTAAAAAGATCCTTATTTTGGTAAAGATCACCTAAGATTCAATTTTATTTAAAGTGTGTCGCATCTCCACATCAGCATTGCCAGTAGTGAGTGGATGTCGACAAAAGATGCTCGGCAGTCCACCGAGGGGTATTCCACGATGGTAGATTTTTCATAGAGGTGAGCGGGATCAGGAGTGAGATGGTAATATAAGCATCAAGACATAAGATTTAGACAGGTTCGGCCGTCAGTATGACGTAATACATACATCCTGTGTTCTGATGTATTACATTGAGATGTATCGATCGTCATGTATCTTGTCCGCTAGGGGGATCCCTGCCTCTCCTTATATACTCTGGAGGGGCAGGGTTACAAGAAAAATAGCTTTTTTTGTACTATACAATATCTTACGGTGCACGTCGAGCAGCGCCGTGCACGCCTTAATCTTGTAGGCTAGACCACTTCTGATGGTGTGGCCATATCTTGTCTTGTGGATACCGAGGGTCATACCCCCACAATGGACCATTGAGATCGTCAACTAAGTTGTCTCTTAGCTACGTGGCCTGAGATAATAATGCCTATAAACATAAACCAACGAGCTTCATCAGGAAAAACCTGTGGCCGTTGCCTGGTTTCCGCACACTGCTGCCAGGCAGCCGTACTGTTGTACTGGCCCAACAACCCAAAAATAAAAAAAAATGTGCTGCAACATGAGACGGGCCAATCAAACAATGGTATCACATGAAGCATGTCCTGCCGATTGGCCGTGCCCTACTCAATTGTTTATAGTAGCACAGCACTCCGCTCGCCTCATCACGTCAACAAAAGCGCCGCCTGAGCTCTACTCTGCCTGTGCTCTTGTTGGAGTTAGAAAATTCTCATCAGCGATCCCATCAAGGAAAGGTGTATGCTGTATGGTGTTTGAAGGGCTCCAGAAGCTCCTTTCTAATACATTTTACTAGCTTCAACTTGCAAGACAAATCGGCAACCCACAAGCTTAAAAGACAAATCCAGGAAGTGTATGCAGGGACACTCCCTGTCGCTTTAGTATCTTCCTTTAATGTTAATCTTATTTGAACTGGTCTCGCTTTCTGAACAGACGGACTACCTATAGACGGAAGAAAAGGCTTGTTCAAGATGAGAGTTGAAACTGCAGCATACACCACTACATTTCCTGAATGGAACTACCGCATCTTTGTACTATTTTTATTAGTAATAAGTTCATTCGGTTCGAGTTCCATGCAATAATCATATGTCAAACCGTTTTTTAGTTTCCCCACTACCACTTGGAAATACTTTTTTTTATGCGTACATCAACATTGACTGAAATGAAGATTGCTTCTTTGTACCAGTTTCAACCTGCATTAGGTCTTATGTAGCATAACTCAAGCCAACATAAATATATGCAATACTGTGGGGTATGACCTCTGGTACCCACAAGACAAGATATGGGCCGCACTACCAAAGGTGACCCAGCCCACAAGATCAAGGCGTGCACAGCAATACTACATGAATATGTGATTTATTGTATAATACCAAATATGATATTTTTCTTATAACCCTACCCCTCCAAAGTATATAAGGAGAGGCATGGGTCCCCTAGACGGGATATATCGAATCTGATACACAATCAATACAAAATAACAGAGCACAGGATATAGGGTGTTACATCAAGCTGACGGCCTGAACCTGTATAAATCTTGTGTCTTATGTCTCTGTTACCATCTGGTTCGTATCACGCGCACCTCCACCGATTTATCTACTATCATGGGTATACCCCTCGGTAGACCGCCGACCAGATTTCGCCGACAATTGCATTGGTCTTTGGTTATCCTACACCTGCAAATGCAAAGATTGTTTTTGGCTGGTTATAATATGTTGCATGGGGTTACCTTCATGTTCTAGTGTAGGTGGGGGAGGTGAGAAAATTCTATTTTGTGGGCCTTATCATTTTGTGCAAGCCTGCTTTGTCTAATACGGCCAATTTTGTCATAGGAGCGAATCTGTCATTGTGCTTACTTTGAATATTCTGCAAGCCTGCATAAGAATCTCTATGGGCAACCAAACATAGAAAAGGGGCACCGCACAAGTTTGGATATAGGTTAATATAGACAACCAAACTTATGTGTGTATTTCTATTTCCTAAGGAGCTTTAAAAGGATAACCAAATATTGGCTATGGTCAAAGGTTTGGAGGCAAGAAACCAAGCCAAAATGCGTGGTCTTGACAACAATAAATCAGATGCTCAAAACAACAATAAAGCTAAAAAATAGTTTGGATTGCAGCTTTTATCGAAATCGAGACAATTTTATCGAGTTGGTATAAGCATCTTCACTCCCGACTTCTACATATATAACAAGGATGCACACAATTCACAAATTGTTTTTCATGGATGGAGTACATACTAATGACTATCAATCCATCGACTAGATGGACACTCATGCTCTTGGTCAAAATGTTCCCAGACCAACTGTTTCAATTGTGAAAAAACACGCCACCACAACCAAATCCTACGAACCTAACTTCTGGTTATGAAACCAGGGTAACTAAGTATATAATCTGTAAAATATTTTTCTTATAAAAACATACTTTTTTTTGCATAACCATAACGACCAATAGGCTACAACCACCACCAAAAGGATTAGCGGTTTCAGGTATTTCTTTTTTCATAATCCCTATAGCCAATTACTAAACATACGTAACACACTATTAATGTTGGAACCACTCTGAGAAAAAAAACACACCTTCTTGCATCCTTGCCAACCGCACTTAGCAAATCTAGGAGTAAGTATCAAAGGAAGATCTTAACTTCTAGTGGCACTTTAAATTCTATAGGCGTTTAATAATATTTGTAATGCCACCGTGAATCATGGCAAGATAACTAGACATCACAGAGAACTTCACATTGGGTGCAAATTCTAGCAAAATCTCTAATATTAGTAATGCATGGAAGCAACGCATTCTGTGCAATGAATCTATCACTATAAGATCTATGCGCGATGACAAATTAGAATGGGAACAATGAAGAGTTCTACTACTATACCATGTTTGTGTTGTGCTATGTTCTACAAACAAGGACACTATTCTTCCAAGATTGCATTTCCGAACCTTTTGTCTTCTTAAAGTCTACTTCGGGAGCCATCTTTGATTACAAATGTTCAAAAACAGGGAAATACCGTTGACCATCATAAAAATAGCCCAAAAGTGTGTTCCCCATTTTCCACTACAGCCAAAGTATTTGTTACACATCAATTGTAGGCACATCCCTCCAATTGTAATCATCTTGAGTAGGCATTTACCTACCAAAATAATATTTTAAATATGCCCCCAACATCTCTAGGTTACCAAAAAAAAACTCCATATTGCGAGGTGATACATTCTTTTAGGGTCAATCATGTTGCCAAAAAAATCTAGATAAAAAATAATCTAGTTTTTTTAATATAAATACACATCTTGGAATTATGAAGGCATTATATGCATAAGTAGACTACTACTAAGTACTGAATTTATTAGCGTAAGACATGTGCCTGTACAAAGGTGTTTACTTTTCAAAAATGTTCTTCTATTAATTTTCAATCGTCATTTTTATAACTTAGAATTAATAGGGGTGCCTAAATTTGTTGAGGAAATTTTTCAAGATGTACAAAAAAAAATTGCTGTAGATGCTCCTTTGCATCATGTGCATCATCAAACAAAACAATTCACTCTTGTCAAAATTGTTTTTGAGACCCCGTAGTTGCTCATATGCACAAAAGATGTAGCTTCATGTTATAACCCTTCGTTGTAAAAAGAATTATGCCATTGTCATATTGTAGAGATAGACTATAGAGATATTGTCATGGATTAGGTGCGGCACTGGCCACCTTAACTTGCTCATATGCTCTGGCTTAAATTTATTGGAATGATAGCATGCTAGATATAATGTTAAATATTAATGGATATAATGGATCCTGTTGTGTCTTTTTTCTCTGAAAGTAAGACACGATATCATCATTAACATTAATTATTACGCTACTGAACCAAAATACTCCAAAAATATCCACCTAGGTGACAAACCTTTCATTTTGGGAAACCTTATGAGAGAGTACTGAGTACCAAACGGGTGTTATTAGTTGGATCAGAATCAGAGGACACCTTCTATTTTTCCCGTTCCGAATGGTATATAAGCCTACTTCTTTGACAACCATGATGGCCCCAGCCCCCAGGCAGTCATCTGCTAATACTACTTCTACTGGTCTGCTCTTCGCGCGTTGTCGGCATGTTCAAGCAGTGATGTTAACACCTCAGGACGTTTTGCCAGAACGAATCCACTGTTCCTGACCGAAATGCAGTAAGCAATAAAAGTAAAATATGCACTCCCTGTCCCTGTCCCTGTCCCGCACCGCATCCTTCGCAGTTGTGATCCAGGCTTCTCAAGTCCTCAGTTCGGCGCGAACTTGGTTGGGTTCTCGTGGTAGAACTTATCACTTGGTTCAAGTTTTCGACTTCGAGTGCTCGTATTTTTTTTTTGGATTTATTCTAGGATTTACCGACGCTATATTTCTAGTGGTAGGCGACGTCCCCATCGACACTCGACAGCGAGGCGCCTATAGTGACTTCGTGAATCTCGAGATCAGCCGGCTCAGTTCATCGAAAGTGCTTATAGGGCTAGGGTTTACGTATGTGTGTTCATAGAGTCGAGTATGTTGTACTGTGTAATTAAAAAAAATCCTCACGGCAGCTCCTGGCCTCCTGCCTCCTATATATATAGACGCGTTTGGGAGTCACCAAAACCATCAACTGATCAGCATCTAGCTTCCCTCCTCTACTGGCCCCCTCTGTCTCTCGCTCACTCACCAGTCACCACACATACGCACACGCACACTGTGTGTGTGCCTGACGCCCCCAGTTTCAAACGAACCCAGACAGCCCACAAACGCGCGCCAAAGCTAAGTGACGTGGCAATATGGTGAGCATGATGATCGCCGACGAGAAGCCGCAGCCGCAGCTGCTGTCGAAGAAGGCCGCCTGCAACAGCCACGGGCAGGACTCGTCCTACTTCCTGGGGTGGGAGGAGTACGAGAAGAACCCGTACGACCCCGTGGCCAACCCCGGCGGCATCATCCAGATGGGCCTCGCCGAGAACCAGCTATCCTTGGACCTGCTGGAGGCGTGGCTGGAGGCCAACCCGGACGCGCTCGGCCTCCGCCGGGAAGGCACCTCCGTCTTCCGCGAGCTCGCGCTCTTCCAGGACTACCACGGCATGCCGGCCTTCAAGAATGTGAGTGTCTGGCTGTCTGCTAGTTTACTCATTCATTGATTCGTTCCCAGGCAAGGCAGCCACTCTGTGGTCTAACCGACCGGGGATCGAGCAAATAAACAAGAGTAACTGACTGAATGCGTGATTTCCGCAGGCATTGGCGAGGTTCATGTCGGAGCAACGTGGGTACAGGGTGACCTTCGACCCCAGCAACATCGTGCTCACCGCCGGCGCCACCTCGGCCAACGAGGCGCTCATGTTCTGCCTGGCCGACCACGGAGACGCCTTTCTCATCCCCACGCCATACTACCCAGGGTATGTGAGTCGCTGCAACTACTTGCAATACAATAGGGAACAAGCAAGTGGCGGCCGGCGTCTGATTGGCGCCACGCGATGCACGGCTGCTGACTGGGCTCGCTCGCGCTTGTCGTCTGCAGGTTCGACCGTGACCTCAAGTGGCGCACCGGGGCCGAGATCGTCCCCGTGCACTGCACGAGCGCCAACGGCTTCCGGGTGACGCGCGCCGCGCTGGACGACGCGTACCGGCGCGCCCAGAAGCAGCGGCTGCGCGTCAAGGGCGTGCTCATCACCAACCCTTCCAACCCGCTGGGCACCACGTCCCCGCGCGCCGACCTGGAGATGCTGGTCAACTTCGTGGCCGCCAAGGGCATCCACCTGGTGAGCGACGAGATATACTCCGGCACGACCTTCGCGGAGCCGGGCTTCGTGAGCGTCCTCGAGGTGGTGGCCGCGCGCGGGAACTCCGACGCCGATGACGGGCTCATGTCGGAGCGCGTGCACGTGGTGTACAGCCTGTCCAAGGACCTGGGCCTCCCGGGTTTCCGCGTGGGCGCCATCTACTCCTCCAACGCCGGCGTGGTCTCCGCGGCCACCAAGATGTCGAGCTTCGGCCTGGTGTCCTCCCAGACGCAGCACCTCCTGGCGTCGCTCCTGGGCGACAGGGACTTCACCCGCCGGTACATCGCCGAGAACACGCGGCGGATCAAGGAGCGCCGCGACCAGCTGGCGGAGGGCCTGGCCGCGATCGGCGGCATCGAGTGCCTGGAGAGCAACGCGGGGCTCTTCTGCTGGGTCAACATGCGGGGGCTGATGCGGAACGCCCCGTCGTTCGAGGGCGAGATGGAGCTGTGGAAGAAGGTGGTGTTCGAGGTCGGGCTCAACATCTCCACGGGGTCCTCCTGCCACTGCCGCGAGCCCGGGTGGTTCCGCGTCTGCTTCGCCAACATGTCCGCCAAGACGCTCGACGTCGCGCTCCAGCGCCTGGCCGCCTTCGCGGAGGCCACCGCCGTCGAGGGCCGGGGCCCCGCCGCGCGCCGCGTGCTCGGGCCCGCCAGGAGCATGAGCCTCCCGATCCGCTTCAGCTGGGCCAACCGCCTCACCCCGGCCTCCGCCGCCGACCGGAAGGCCGAGCGGTAGTAGCCGGTCACACTAGCTACCATGCCACTGCGTGCTCGGCTTTTTCAGCTCACCGAGTGGTGTGGAGCAATGTTCATAAACCACGGCCACGTATACTATAATACCGTACCACACAGCGGCAGCGGCAGCGGCAGCAGCAGCACACTACATTAGTAGTAATTAATCATTCCTTATTACTGGGGTTCTTGTAATTTTGTGGGTGGGGTCCGTATATACCACGCCGCCATTTTTCCTTGGGGCACCGGCCGATAGGTGCCCGAGGGCCACTCTGGGTAGGAGGGGTAGCGATCGATCTTCCAGCAGGCATCGCATCGTGTATTTTTTGACCGGGAATTCCCGTGCGTGTCCGTCCCACGGGCCGGCACGGGGTCTCCCGGTTGTTTTGGGTGTACGTACATGCAGTCGTCACTCTGTATCATTATTGTTGTTATTACAACGATTGTATTATTGGTCGGTAAATAAATTTCACATCTCTAAACGTTATAAAGTTACACTCTCACGCGCAGAGCACCCTCTAGATTCTTCTGTAGCCTTTGCTGCTTGCAATGGGACTTGGTAGTTGGCCGGACCGGCCGGTCTCGGGTCGGCACTTGCTGCTGCAGGCATCGCGTCGCCGTCACGTGAAAGTCAAACCCGGAACCACTTGTGGCATGTTTGTAGGCCGTAAACGATCGTGGATTATTTACTACCGGCTGATTTGGTGTGAGAGAAAAATATTATTCCTAACTGAAAATTTACGATCATTTACAAACAAGCGAACAGACTTTTGACGACATCGTTCTCAACGCTCTAGGGCGCCGCTAGTAGTACTGGTAACGAGCCTCTAGGCTTGATGTAATAAAAATCTACGTACTGTGTTGACTTGATTGCCGATCCATCGAACACGCTGCATGGCCGGAGAGAACGAACATGGCACCACGAATTCTGAACTTGCTCTGACCTCGGAATTCGCTGCATGCTCCGCCCACTGTTCTTCTTTACCACGAATGAATCTTGTCAAAGTTTACACTGGAGGGTCTGCTTTATTTCTCTGTATCAACATTCAACAGTTCTGGTTTTTATCTAGAGATAGAGATGCAAGCCAGTTTATCCGTGAGCCTACTCTGAAACCAGGTTTCCTAATTGAATTTTGATCTTTTATTAGCAACAAAAAAGGCCTAGTTTGGTACGATATTCGAGAAAGGTAGTTTTCTTTGTCTCCCCCATTGTTTTCTCTCTTCCAGTGTGCCGGTGGATTAGGAAATTGTTTGAAGTGAACCTGTGAATCCCAGCGATCCGGGGTGCCGCCAACAGTGACGACACGCACGCAGAGGCCAAAACAACATCCGCGGGCAGGCTAGGGCCCCGCGCGCCGGCCTCAGCCCGAGCACGCCACATGGGGCTCACCCGCGCACTAGGACATGCATGCTCCGGTCAGGGTCGTCTTTGCATTGCCATTGGCCGCCGATGGGAGAACAAGACCCGACCGACCAGACCTGGGCTTCGCAGTGCAGATCGGTGTCCGGACCCCCAGAACGGAAACAGCGCGCGGCGCAGCTCTTGCTCTCGTCTTTATCCTCTCCAGTACCAGTGCTCCACGGGGACCATGGTGCCCCTGCGGGTTGCGGCTCTGCATGCGCCCAATTATTTTGGCCACTGTGGGTTGTCGATGCATCGGGCTCAGGCTTTGCCGTTTTTGATCGACTACCGGGACGAGGAGCAACCATGAACACGCCGTCGAAAGAAATGGGTGGCGCCAGTACAAATGATGGATACAACGAACGACTTAGGGCATCGGGATAAGGTGGATGCGCAGGTGTGTAGGGGCAGCTGGCTCATATAATGCGTGCGAGGAATCTACTCCTCTTATGTGGCACAGTGAATCTTCGGTGGAGAGTGCAGGGCATTGTTTCTTCGCGTGCTCATGTTGCGTCCCATGTCGCTGGCTGGCTGTACTGTACGGCGACGAGATGAAAGACAGAGACGCGTGGAGATGACGCCGTCACACACTCACACTGCCATCTTCATGGGTATGTGATTTCTCATCAGCAGCACAACAAGCTTCGTTCGCGAGGAGCTAGGAAAGGGACGATAGTTGCCGATCCTACCATGATAGTACAGTGCTACGCAAGAACTTGACCAATGACCATTTTCGGTACTAGCCTGAGTTCTACTCCCTCGCTCAAAAAAAACACACACACACACTTCTAACTACAAGGCTAAGTCAAATAATCTTCGGTTTGACTATTTTTTACAAAAATATACAAATGTTTATCATACTAACTCGGCCCAAAGAATGTAATTCAAATGCATTCTTTATTAAAATATTTAGAGTTTGATGGAGTATGTATATGTAAAAATATTAACGCTTATGGCACCAAATAGTTATAATATGTAAATATATCCTCAAGACAAAGCTAATGGTACTTATTTGATATCATAAATATTGATATGTTTTGTATATAGTTAATCAAACTCAAGATACTTCAACTTGGTACTATGCTAGAATTGCATTCTTAGATTCGCACCAAGTAGTATTAAATAAGTACTATAATTGTTAATACACTGAAACGCAGCTCTTTGGCGTATTTTAAAGATTTCTACCCAAATAAACTTATAGTATATTTTTTAGATATAATTGTTAATACTATTTTCCCAACTTAGTTAAATTTAAAATAGATTGGTTTGGACCAGATCTAAAAGTGCATCTTTTTTTTTAGAAATGGGGAGTAGTGCTCTCTGTCAGGGCGTTATGTTTGGATGTGAAATTTAGTACACCATTTATTTGTTATCGCACACAGAACTTTGAATGTTCTGACCGGTCACAAGCTACGCACCCGTGACGTCACCCGGAAGGAGCGAGCACTAACCAATCCCTTAACCTGCGTACGTAAGCATGTCTAACTAATACTCCTTATTTGCCTTTTAAATATATGCCACCATTTATACTTATACTAATTTAGTAAAGCGAAATGTCTGTCATCAAAAGTACTTTAAGTTTTCCTTGTAGGTTTATACAGTTTGTAAAAAGAATAGTCAAACGAATGGAGGGAAAAAAACACAACAGTCATATATATTTAAAAATGAAATGAGTATTATTGTTGGGTGTCGGCAATGATTAGCACTAATAACAACAAACGAGAGAGGAGGACCGATCCCTGATGCTAGTCGCACATTTCAGCACATAGTTTTCTCCACCGACTTTGCCCTTTTCGGTGATGCGCCCGATATGTGCGGTGGTGGCCACAGACGGAAGACACAGTCTCCGATTCTCCCAGTCCCAGCCAGCCAACGCTCCGCTTCGAAGCTTCCCAGATCCTGTCCAAGTCATCCATCAGCTAGCTACCCCTGCTGCGTACTCCTCCTACCGTCCTACGTGCTCAAGCAAAGCAACCTCCTGATCTCCATTTTTTAAAAGGGCCGAAACTAAACCGACCTGTCTCCCTTCCTACGCGCTTTTCCCCCCTTAATATATATATATATATATATATTTTTTAGGGAACCCCCTTAATATATATACCTGCAAGTACGCTTGCGGCTGCTTTACTAGAAGTACATACGTGCTATTATGTCGTCATGCATGCATGGGAGTATGGGGCGAATAGCTTATCTTTTGGCTAAGCTTGCTTGATGATGCCCGTGATCACCAGGAGGATCAGGCACGACTGCGACGCGATGTCTCCCTCCCCCACTCGCTCCCACCGCCATATATATGTGGGCGATGGTCCCTCTTATTAGCTTTCTCTTCTTCTAAAGCAGCAAGTTAAAGGAGAATCGAAGTTAGTAAATAAAGCTATGGCTTTTGGTGTTCTATTTTTTCCGTTTATTAGACCTGTTCTCGCTGGTTGTGGTTGATGATGCCGTGGCATGATTGTAACCTAGGCATGGGGTTTAATTGATTTCCGTCTAATGTGCGACTGGTGGTGAGGTCGGTAGCAGAGTAATATTCTCCCGGTTCCGTCTAAGTTTCCAAAGATGAAGATCGTTTTGAATCTTTCTAAGATATTATCACGCAACTTAGGAAAAGGTTATGATATTATATTATTATTATTATTATTATTATTATTATTATTATTATTATTATTATTATTATTATTATTATTATTATTATTATTATTATTATTATTATTATTATTATTATTATTATTATTATTATTATTATTATTATTATTATTATTATTATTATTATTATTATTATTATTATTATTATTATTATTATTATTATTATTATTATTATTAGTAGTAGTAGTAGTAGTAGTAGTAGTAGTGGTGGTGGTGGTTGAACAATGAAGAAACAAGAGGAAGCAACAGTAGCGTCCTTGCTTTTTTTTAACACGAAAGTGAAGCATGGATGCTGAGATACAGGGAATAAGATCGCACAGAAGATTTGCGACGCAAGAAAGTGTGTTTATGAGTGAACCATTTTTCTGGCATGGTTGAAAATATCATCAATATGAAGCCCCAAAACCAAGCAACAAAAGTGGATGATAGCGAGCAATAGAAAACAAGAAGAAGAAAGTATATTTCGGTGACTAGGACCTGCAGGAATTGAAGGGTTGATTTTTTTCCCGTCAGTTTCTTTGTAGATAGTGTTGTTGTTTTTGCCCAGAAGTTCATCCTCCCGAAGATCGGTCTATTATATTTTCATGGCCCGGTTAGTTTCTCTTATAATCCATCTTTTTTAATTTTTTTTAGTTAGAGTAGTATTTTTTTCTCATAACAAATCACAGTATTTTGGTTTGTTTTTTCAGCAAAGCGAACGGAGCCATAGATTCTATCATTCCAAGATAACAAATAATGTTCCTGTAAATGCAGACAACATTTGATCATGCAACATAGCTAACAACATCCTTTCGTACATGGGATGGTACATTGTACTGTAGTAAGTTTGATTCGGAAGAGGTGGGTGTCCAAAAAGGTTAGGCACTGTGCGACCGCGACGGAACATGTCAAGCTTTCTGAATGATGTTGAGGCCACCGGTCAAGTCGACCAGTGCAACCCACTTGGCACGGGGATCTCGGGCCAACAGCCAGGATCGATCCTAGCACACGCAAAAACTCGTCATGCCCAGGTGTAGTAAAGCTCAAGCTGCTGCAGCTGGCCGCACAACGTCGACGTACGTAGGCCGCGTACGGCAACGTACACTCCGCCCGCGGTAATTATTCTTCAAGGCGACACTGGCATCTGCCGAAGGTTGTGTTTAGCGGGTGAAATTTAGGAATCTGGTACTGTAGCAATTTTGTTTTTATTTGATAATTAGTATTTAATCATGGACTAATTAAGCTCAAAACGTTCGTCTCGCGATTTCCAACCAAACTGTGCGATTAGTTTTTTTTTGTCTACATTTAATGCTACATGTACGTATCGTAAGATTCGATGTGATGGCCACTGTAGTATTTTTTGGGAAAAAATTTTGGAACTAAAGAGGCAAGCCTCAAGAACAACTGTGGGTGTAGTAGGTGCAGGTGTGACATTGACATGTGAGCGTACCCGAGCGAGTTGGCAAGTGGGAGGTGCGCCTGTTGGCGTGGTGGTACGGTGGAACCGCGGCCGTGTGGTGTGGCCCTAAGCCACGCGTGGTCGACGTGTGATCGGCGATCCTGATCCTGCAGCGCCATGCCTGACTGCACGCGGTTGTTCCGCGATCCAGCCACCTGCGGAAACAACGAGCGTACGCGGTGCGGTTTAGGTTTTCATGCATTTCCCCGCACGGGCCCGGGCCGGGGGAGCCAGCCAGCCAGGCGCTAGAGCGCCGACGCCGAGCGCGTACAACACTGTCCGATCCATCAGCCGCCGGGCGCCGTCCGCCGTCCGGGATCGATGAGAGCGACGAGTACGTACACGCAGACCGTGGTCGTCTCCTCTCGAAGAAGAAAACAGGGAGCAGCTAGCTAGCTATGTGCCGTCACCGACACTAGGGAAAAACGGTAAGCGAAAGCCACGTTTTCCATTTCCTTCGATCGACACTAGCAGCAACATTCGGTTGTGAGTTGGTTGAGATTTGAAACTTGAGGCGACTGCCGACGTGAAAACCAGACTAACGCGTGCCCTAGCGGTCTGACTTATTACATCAACGTCGAAATGAACGCGAGAGCAAACATTTATCCGACAGAGAAACAACATGTGGGGCCGTGCTGCTAAACTTTTGGTTTTGCCGATAATCAGCCAACTAATAACCCCTGTACTTCTAACTTGATGGAAAGTTCATGTGACTCGCCGGACACCCGGCTTATTTTTCGAACCGGAGGTTTCCCCCATTTCCATTAACCAAAACGGAAATGACACCCAGCTTATTAACCAAACATTATATAATTTCGAACAACGTAAAGCCAGTTCATTTATATTTCACATTAGACTACACTTTAAGAGCCACTTAAGGCAAATTAAAACATGTCTCCTTTTCCTAATTTCGAACAACGTAAAGCACCCCACACAATATGTGAACAGTATTTTCTAGCTAAAAGTAGCTCGAGATGAGTGCTAGAGTCCTTATATTTGTTCATATATACTCTAAACAATATTCATGTAGATACTTTTTTTATACTTTTGCCCAGTCAAAATAAACTTTAATGAGCCACATCAATAGTTTTATTTTCATTTGCACCTTATCTCTGTATCCGATTAACAAATTCAAATTTTATCATTAGCTACATTTGGTTTATTTTTCTAATTTATAAATAGAAAAAGTAAATAATATAAAAACACATAGAGAAAAACTTTGGGATGTCTTTTTATCAAAGAACATATATCAGTAATTTAGTTGCAAATAGAGAGGGTTGTTTTAAGTAACGATAGAAGTGTGTAATTTATTAGATGTAAAATTATTAGTTACTTTAAGAGTCCATTTGGCACGGCTCTGGCTTCTGCAACAGCTTTTGTGGAGGAGCCGGACCAAACACTTTAGGAGCCGTTTTTTGTGAAAAGTAGGTAAGCCGGAGCTGTTTTGATGTTAGAAGCCGGAGCAACAAAATGTGGCTCATCCTCAAGTGCTCCGATAGCCAGTTTTCATGTGACAAAAGAAAATGAGGGCAAATGTATGATGTTACTTTATATTTTTACTCATGATGACAGGTGGATAATTTCGATGATGATATAGGTTAATTTAGGTTGTTTTTTTAATGATATAGGTGAGCAACTTAGATATAGAATAAGGTTTTGTCGGGTTCATAAACCCGGGGTCCTTCATGGACCGGCTTCCCAGCAAATGCTCGGCCCAAATACCTAAACGACAGGCCAGAAAGGCAATCCAATCTCCGACCGGAAGGCCTGTCCGAGGAGGAACGGCGTCCGCTTTCGACTCCGGCCCACCTCTCCGACCGGAGCGCTCGCTTCGGTCTCCAGCCCGTCTCCGGATGGCCTCTCCGACCGGAAGGCCTGGCCTAACACCACTTCTGACTCCGACTCGCTTCTCCGACCGGGAATGCGCCGAACCCCTGCTTACAGCTCATCTCCGACTGGCGCAATCAGAGCCGACTGGGACCGATCGACCGGGGACGCCCGCTCGGTAAGGACCAGGAAACGGGCGAAGAAAGTAAGGCAGGGCACTCAAGTCAACCGCAATACCAAGGACCGTACCATGTACATCTGCAGGACAGTACCATCCGACCTCCCTGGCATGACAGAATGCAAGCAGTGTTGTAGGCGTCGATATTTCCCCTACAGTGTTGTGGGCGCCATCAACTCCCATACCAGACAAACACGGTAAGGCTCCCCCACATGCCTCTGGGCATCAACAGTGTTGTGGGCACCAGCATTTACCGTACCCGGCGAACAAGGTAAAACCCCTTGCATGCCTCTGGGTATCAACAGTGTGGCAGGCACCAACATCTGCCATACCACAAGAAGACGACGCAACCTTCCATGTGCATCTGACATTAAACAGTATTGTGGACGCCTACCATTATCTTATACCTGTCGGCGTGGGTAGCAAGACTTAGCAGCATACGTACTCTCTCCCTCTCACTTGTAAGGCCACCCCCTTCATCTATAAAAGTTGATGAGCTCTCTCCCAACAAGGAGGTCAATCAGTTCACCTACATTGATTCACCCTCTGTAACTTTAGACACTCTAAAGTTATACCGAGCACACGCCCGAACACTTAGCACATAGCGAGGCTCCCATCACTCTCAGCCCTTCAGACTAAAGTCCGACTGGACCTCTTGTACCCTCCATCTTTCTCCTTCTCGTTTGTAACCCCACTGCAAACTTCGAGCACCTGGGCTCAAGAACAAAGTCACCGACCGACTCAAACTGGACGTAGGGCACGTTGCCTGAACCAGTATAAACCCTATGTCATTGAGTGATAGGTCACATCCGATCATAACGTACAATAAAACTACAAATATTTACGTGTTGGTCACTTTCTACACCGACAGTTGGCATCGTCCGTGGGGAAGACGCTGTACGTTCACACTTTTTTGGTCATCGGATGACCCACTTTTCCACCATCTCTACCATGGCGGGCTCAAGCGATACGACTCGCTTCGGCTCGTTGGAGTTTCCTGCACTCCCACTCGCTGGGATGTGGGTTCCACCCATCTTCGAGCCGTCCCAGGCCTTCCTCTTCGGAAGCCTGGACTTCGTCGCCGACCGGCTCGGCGTACTACACCTCCGTGAGGAGGCACTTGTCCGACGCCCGTCGGAGGGGCGTGCTCCATCGGCTCTGGGACGCACCACGACTTCAACGACGAGGCGCATGCGCTTCATTCCGAGCAAACTCTCTGCTCAAACCCCGCTGTGAGTAATGTACATACTGTTATTTATTCACTATTTGCTATCTTTCGCCGATTATCCGAAGGGACCCCATTGTCCCTGCCGTGATCACCATGCGACCGGTTCTCCTACGGCCTTGCGTACCCCATGGATGCGTACGCCCGGGGGCTCCGAAGGATGCCGGCGCCGCCTCCTCTCACGTCCGAATTCGTGGGGATGGCGAGCTATGCTCCCACTTGTTTCCTCGACCTCATGGATGACGATGTGGAGAGTGACGGCTCCATCATCGGTGATGTGGCACCTAGCCACCATCCGTCCTGGGAGTGTGCTATGGTGGACGCTCCAGGATAGCCGTCGGTGGTAACAGAGTCCTTGCAGACTCACACCCCTCTGGACCCTCATGCGGGGACCCTTGCGCTCACACGAGAGCACGGTGAGGAGCTACGACAACAGCGGTAGAACTAGCCGCCATCTGCGCCGGCACACACGGCGCACCACACTACGCCCCGTGTGCATAAACCGGTAAGTGGCGCTCAGGGTCGTGCCCGCCAGCTCCAGCGCAACATCATGGATGGGGGGGGACAATCCCCCATAGTTCGCTTGGGCTGACCAGAACATCGCCGCTGCGGCAATGCTTCTACGCGTCCTTCCCGAGCCGAACGACCCCTAGGAACAGGCGATCCACCGGAACCTCCGGGCAATGGTGGAAACCGCCGCCGTTCAACAGACGGAGAGCTCTGCGTCGAGACGCCAACTAGCGGCCTCTCTCCCCACCAGAAGAGCCGGGATACACCAGACAAATTGCTCCACCCGCTCACCGCTATAGCCACCGAGCGCGGCACAGGAGGACGCATCAGCGCCCCGGCTTGACCCGGCTCCCGCTCCGCACCGGCCGCCTATGCACGAGCGGCTCGGGCCAAACCAAGACGCTCACAGCGTCATCAGCGACCGACGTCAGTCCCGGCATGATGTTGACGCCCATCAAGCGGCTGCGATGGCAGGCGACGCAGACCCCGGTCGGACCATCGCAAGGAATGGTGAAACGCGCCCTAGGCGCGGTCACCGACCGGATGATCGGAGTCCCAGCCTGGATGGCCTGGGACCACAGGCCTTTGACCGGCGCATCCAGAGAGCACCACTCCCACAACGCTTCAACGGAGGTTGCGACAAAGGCAAGGCCAAGCGCGATGAGCAGGACGAGGGCCCCTCCACGTAGAGGGGCAAAAAGAACAAGAAAAATCATCGCCGACCGGCCAACTCTGCGTTGGTCGCCACGGCTGATCACACGGGCAAGCAGCCCCACCACTTCAACGAGCTCGTGAAGAGCCCGTGCACCAACCACTACTACCCTGTCAAAACACCTCTACAAGTACTGCGGGCTCCTTAAGCGCCTTCTACGATAGGCCGGCGGGCCGAAGGAAGGAAAAGGCAAAGAAGCAGCGCCCAAGAAATGGGGCGTAGCGGACAAGGATCCGGACGACTGAAGGTCCCTATACGGCGACCGAGGTGATCCGACCAGACGCCTACCGACTGAAGGACGACAACAGCAACGTTCTCACCAACACTTGGAAAAACGAATAGCTACGTCGTTTCTTCCCCCTAAAATTCAGTCTTACCATTGTTTACTTAATGTTTGCTCCTACAAAAGTGCCCCGACCCGAACACTTTCGCCTCGGGTCGCTTGGGGGCTCCATGGGGGTGCACTACCACTTCTCTTTTTGTTTACTATTATATGGTAGAACTCCTTCCTACCTGAACAAAAGGATAGTTCGTTCCTTTAAATTACCTTACGTAGCTATGCTTTAAATATTCCGACCGATCGCACCCCGCCTCTACCTACGGTTACGAGCAGCTGAGCCTCGTAGGCCACGCCCGGGCTCCTAAGGTTGCAGCCTACGAGACGAACGGACAAGTGCGAAAAAGAAAGAATAAAAACAAAATTATGCTAAGGTAAAACTAAGGAACGAATGGGATAAGCTTTCCCAAACGGAGTGATTCCATCACAAAATCAAGAACGTTTACACGGGGGCTCTCTCATGAACTTAACTTTTTACATCTGCTAAACTACTTATACTTTACAAGCTATTGCGGCTGCCCAGCGGCATCTGTTGTCAGTACGATCGACGAAGGCATGGGCTACTCGCTCCCCAGCTGGACGACATTCGGCTCGGTTGAAGGTAGGGCGATGTCCACTTTTGACCCTGGCTCTACGCCATCCGCAGGCTGGGCGACATCCTCCTGACGCACGCTTTCGGCCATGTTTGCATGATGAGCATCCATCACCCACTACGCAGAGACTTGCTCGGCCACCATCCTTGCCTATGGCAGTAAGCTCTCCCTAAGCGACTGGATGTCCTCCATGCTCGAGCCGTCGGCATACCCGCTATAGATGGTGGTGAAGTCCAGGGCCGGGTGGTACATCGCCACCGAAGTCAACACCCCCAACGCTCCGTAGCACAACCCGTCGGTGATGAGGGCTCGGACCTCATCCGAAACCTCCGCCAGCCGGATGGCGGGCGCGCTGGTACTTGGCACCGTCCGGAAGACCTCCGAGACGACAAGTTGGGCAACGTTGCGGATCTAGTCAAGTTCCCCTCGATAGCACGTCGCTCTTCAAGGGACTTGGCCAGCGCCTCCATATTCTGGCCAAACGTCGTCTTGGCCGTCTCCAGGTCCCGCTCCAACGATTCCACCTTTCCACCCAGCTCTGAAAAAAGGATGACAAGCTCAGAATCAAGCTAAAGGAAGAAACCAACACGTCGAAAGCAAAAAAGGTACTTACCGAGGCGGGTGTTCTCGAGGATAGAGAGTCCCTCCGCCTGCCGGGTCATCTGCTCGCGCAGCCGGGCGTTCGCCTCCTCCGTCCCCATCACCTGGCCCCGAAGCATGAGCACTTCCTGGTCAGCCTCCGACCGGGCCTTCCGCTCTGACTCCAAGGTCTCCAGGGTACCTTGAAGCGTCGCCTCGATGTCCGCCGGGGACTTCGGCAGCGCCGCCTCGGTCTCCGCCTAGCAGGCCTTGGCCGCCTCAAGCCCCCGCTCGGCGGCGGTCGCCCGCTCCGCCGTGAGCTGCTCCACCACCCGTGCCTCGGTCGCCTCCGCACCCGGTCCTGGGACTCACGGCGGGCGGACTCCAGCTAGCGCTCAAACTCGGCCATCCGGGTGTGCTCCATTCGGAGGAAACGGGACTTGCGGCACGACATCTCCTGCAGACCCTACAAAAACGAGAAGCAAGCATGCTGAGGCAACCAACGAGAGACCAAGGGATCAAGGACAAGCGCGGGAAACTCACCTCCGCAGCGTGGCGCAGGTCGACCTTGACCAACCGCTGGACAAACTTAACCCGCTCCTGGGCATCCTAAGCTTCACCGACAGCTTGGCAAGATCGGACTCCATGGCGCGTCCTCTCCCCCCCAAGGATATCCTAGAGCTGACACTCCTACGAATCCTGGAGGATGAACCGAACCTTTGTCAGGTCCTCAGGACAGGGCCACACCAGGTCAGTCTCCTCCAGCCCGCTGGAGGGTCCCTCCTCCGACCGGACCACCGCCAGCTCCCACGACAACACCGGTGGCTCCGCCGCGTCATCTGCTTTGTCGGAGGAGGGGATCTCCACCACCTCGGTTTCACGGGGCATCGGCAGGCGTTCCGGCTCTGTCTCGGACGCATCGTCCCTCGTCACCTCCAGCGCCAACCGGGAAGGTGAGCCGTGCAGCCCTCCGTCCGGCGAGGCAGGGAACCCGGTCTCCCTCTCCTCTTCCACCGTGGCCGATGGAGGAGGGGCCGCAGGGGTCACCTCCGACGCGGCCTCCGCCATCACCATCGGGATCGCCGCCAACACCGTCGTCGCCGCTGCCGCCGTACCAGCGATCGACCAAGGGGGCACCACCCTCAGAAGGGAAGGACTCACCGCCGCCACCCTGCTCTCCCCAGCGCTCGCCACGGCGCGCTGCAAGGTAGGCCTCCAATCCTCCCGCACAGGAGTTGGGGCGATGCTCAGCCCCGTCAGCATCCGGCCGCTGTCCAAAAAAGTACTGGTCAGTCACACTAAAAAAAAACTAACAGCAAGATAAAAAAACAAAAAAGGCATACCGAGATGCTATCGGTACGACTCTGAAGCTCTGACCCAACGTCAATGGGCCCACGGCCCGAGGACCGCTCCCGGGAAATCGCTCAGGTGTCCGTCGTCCCGGCTCGTCGTCGACCATCGTCCACCTTCCAAAACGGACACGCGAGGCCGCCCTGTCACGGGCGTGCCGTCCGCAGGACAGGCAGCCGTGCTGCCACGGTCCAAGACTCTCTCACACGGCACAGTCCCCACCTGCTGCCTCGCCGTTTATCGTGCATGGCGCCGTACTTGCACAGTGCGTATGCATATGCCCAGCAGCCAAGGCCCAGTTTAGATGCAAATTTTTTTGCAAAATGAACACTGTAGCATTTTCGTTGTTATTTGACAATTAGTGCCCAATCATAGTCTAATTAGGCTTAAAAGATTCGTCTCGTGGATTTCGTCTAAACTGTGTAATTAGTTTTATTTTTTATTTATATTTAATGCTTCATGCACGCGTCCAAAGATTCGATATGACGGAAAATCTTGAAAAATTTGGCAAAACGAAGTGGAACTAAACAGGGCCCAAGGCCCAAACAAGTTCAGGTAGAACAGCGCGCAGATGGACGCGAAAGCTACTGCTCCCCATCGCCAACCTTTTGTACAGAAGAAAATATGAGCCTTGTCTGTATCATGTTCGCTTGGGCTTATTTGTCTAATAAGTTGTTTATCGGCTAAACAAATCCAAACGAACGTGACCCCGATGGATGAGGATGGTTTCACATGGAGTTCCATGCAGCGGCGACAGCGTAGCCGCCACGGGCCCCGCCGTGCCGGCGGCCCTGTCGACACCACAGCGTGTGCAGTACGCCGTTACACACGGCCCGCCCGAGATCGGGGTCCGAGATTCCCCAAGAGCCCAGAGGATCGCGGTCAGCCTTCAGTCGGCAGACGGTCCCTGCATGCTTGCCCTTGGACGTACAAGCACACACGCCGCGGTCAGAACTCGGAACGCTCGGCGCCGGACAGACAAGGAGTCTAGTCTAACGTGCTGCTTTGCCACGCATCCGGGGGGCCGTCGGCCGCTCCTTGCATTGGCAGCAGCAGGCTGCCGCTGCTCCGGCCGGCTCCGATCCTGCCCGCCAGGCGCCGTCCCATTGTTGGACACAGGCACACAGCAACGACGACCAAGGAGCGCAGCCCCATGTGATCTACTAATGCGAGCGGAGGCCTGCCGCCCGCCCGATCGCTTACTATCTTCGATTTCCCCCCACTGGCGCGTGCGTGGTCGGCGGCTCGGCGCGGCCGGGACACTGGGACGACAGGGCAGGGGCGACCGACCGGCCGCCGCAAGCGGAGGACTTGCGTGGCTCCATGTCGTGCGGTCTGTCTCTATCGGATGCGTGTCGTTGTCCGCTCCGAGTCCATCCATCCGTCCATGGACGGAGCACTTTAGGCACGGCGCTCGATCGCGTCGCGCGGACAGGTTTCGCGTTGTTTCTCGGTTGCTCTCTCTGCTTTGACTGACGAGGAGAAGTTTGTCACCAAGACGCCACTTGTTCTTTCAAGTGCATGCGGACAAGCAGCAGTGGACCTTACTACTCCTGACACCGTGACACGTCTGGCCGCCGCCCGCCGTCGTCGTCGAGACCAAGCTGCTAGTGCTAGACGTAAATGTGCGCCACCTGGGTTCAACAGGGAGAGGAGATGCGTGCATGGCCTCCATGCTGCCCATGCAACGAGTTGGACACGCACTAGACGCCACCGCCCGCCCGGCCGGCGGCTGCAGCCTTCATGTACCGATGTACGCAACCGCTGACGATAGATGGGAAGACTGGGTCGGCTGACCTGCGGGCTTAATGCGAGCGCTACGTATGGGGCCGGCATGGGGTTAGCATGGCAACTCTGTTTGCGATGGACCATTGGATTGATGGGTAGGCCGACTTGGCTACCCCGAGCTTTTCCCCGAAGGCGATTGGAGCGGACAGTTCGGACATGTTGAGTTGGGCCAACTGGGAGAGACCAAAATGATTAACTGTTTCTCCGCGGCCTGTGGGCTTTCGGATGCCCTTCGGGCTAGGCCGATGTAGCAGGCCCCAAACATGCCAGACGCCCAAACCATAAATTTTAGGAATCCTAAATTTTAGTCTCTAATGCTGAGGCTGGATCGAGCCAGGCCGAATGGTTTATTTCAGCGCAAATGCAACTCAAATCCTGGACCTTTACACCTAAGAAATTTGGGTGACAAAACCTGCATCCAATCAACAATGTACACAATAGGCCATAACAAATTAAGAACGAAAGAAACAAGGGGTGGTTTTCTTTAAGGGGCTCTTGCATTTTTACTCTGGCTTTGTATCGAAATTGTGATTTTGTCTCTGTTTTTTTTGACTTTGTGAATTTACCCCTTTGTTTTTAAAACGAAGCACCACTTTACCCCTATTCCATTATCCTCCCCTAACGGTGTTACATTTTATACAAAAGGACAGAAATGCCCATGAGATTTTGCCCCCGTTTGTTATACCTATTTGTGATTTTGCCCCTGATTTTGGAATTAGACATTTATATTTGATCAAATATATTTGGCCCAACTTGCAACTATTTCAATTCAGATTTAATATCAAAAAAATATTCAAAATTTTGGCAGCGCCTTAGCAGTAATTTGATAGCATTATGACTAGGCCTGGGCGTTCGGTTCTAACCAAAATTTTAGGTCGGTTTTTTCGGGGCGGTTCTAACCCAGCCTCATAAGGCAGTATATCGAGAGAGGAGATCGAGTCTTGTATATATATTATTGAGCACACAAGTGAGGAGATCGAGTATTCGAGTCTCATACTACGTAGATGCGAGATTTCAGGCTACGGTGACTCCGTTTGTACTGAAGCCAGGATGCTACTTTCAGATTTCCGGTCACGCTTCTTTGCTTCTTCCTTTAGGACCCAGCGGACGCAGGAATCCATGGATCTTGCCGAATCGCCGTCGCTCGTCCCTGCCTCGGCACACAGCGCTACAACGGTGTTGCTTGGAGGCTGGCACGGCGGCACCGGTGGATCCGTGGCAAGCTGACAGCCCCCACGCTTGCTCTGCTGGTGCGCTCGCTACTCACGCTCGGTGTGGCCTATGGAGAGCGATGCCAGGACGTGCGGTCGGACGCCACCGGAGCCCCGCGGCAGGGCGCCGCCACCGCCTGGGGCGCGCACGCCGAGACCCGCACACGGTCTATCTACTCCACTCCACTGCCACCTCTACTGCTTCATCAGCATAGCAAGCGGCCGGTGGTGTAGCACCGGGCAATCCAACACATGGCTCAGATGATCTCCACCATGCCCATTCTGGACGCCGTCCCGGCCGCATCCGCCATTATGGCGCCCAAACTACAGGCCGCCGCCGCCGCCTGCCTGGACACGCCGCCCTCGGGCATCACCGTCGTGTCGAGGCAGCACGTTTGCCTGGACGCCGCATCGGCGATCGGTGACCTCACGCTGTCCGTCTCCGACCTGCCCATGCTGTCGTGCCACTACATCTAGAAGGGGCTCTTCTTCCTAGCCCCCGACCTGCCCATGCCCTCGCTCATGTCGCTGCTCCTGTCGTCGCTGTCGCGGGCGCTCGCCATCGTCCTTGCCCTCGCCGGCCGCCTCGTCACGCTGCCCGACGACCGCATCGTCATTCGCTGCAACGACGCGAGCGTGGATTTCCTCCACGCCGTCGCACCCGGCCTGTCACTTGACGACTTTGTCGTCCCTGACGCCGACGTGCCCACCAAGCTGACAAAGGACTTGTTCCCCATGGACCGGACCGTGAGCTATGAAGGCGACCGTCACCCGCTCACGTCGTTCTAGGTCACCGGGCTCGGTGACGGCGTCGTCTTTATTGGCATCATCGCCAACCATGCCGTCGTGGATGGTACCTCCTTTTGGCAATTCTTCAACACCTAGGCGGCCATCTACCACGGCGAGTCACCCAAGGTGCCGGACTTCTACCGAAACTTCTTTGGCGAGTCCACTGCCATCCTCCGCTGCCCCGGCGGCGTCGGCCCGTCGGTGACCTTCGATGTGGACACGCCTCTCCGTGAGCGCGTCTTCCACTTCAGCGCTGACGCAATTCACGAGCTAAAAGCAATAACCAACCGTCGTCCGAGCGGTGGCCGGGACACCACCGGAGCCCCACGACAGGGCACCGCCGCCGCCCGGGGCACGCACGCCGCGACCCGCGGGCGGGCGCTACGACCACCCAGCGGCCGCCTGGAGGAAGCCCGCTCCTCGTCGATGCAGCCGCCGCGGCCAGGAGGCACCCGTGCCCCGCGCCCTGGAGGCAGCCCCGCCGCTGGTTCTTCCGCCGCCGCCGTCGCCGGAAGTCCACGACCGGATGCAGCCATGTACGAGATTTGGGATGAGGCGACCCATGCTTCTGTTTCGGACGAGGCGATAAGGATAGAGGACAGTGTGGTCATTTCGCTTTTGCTTTTTAGATTTATAATTTTTTTAATTTGTTTAATCCATGTCCATCTGACGGACGTCTAAAGCAGGGGAAAACGAACCATTCATTTCAGAATAGCAGGGGTAAAAATACAAAGATGAAAAAACAGGGGCAAAATCATAATTAGACTACTAGACAAGGGCAAGAACACAATTTTTCCTTTCTTTAATTGGAACCACTCGACTGACAACACTCTAGCATCAGAGACAACGAATAGGATGTGTAACACCCTCGGTGTTATGTTGTACATTTTTTGCTAAAAGACTGCATGAGCATCATACTTGTGTGTCAATGTGTGTAATATAGGGTGTAAATCAATATACGACACTTGAAACGTTCATCTAAAACAAGAAACGGGTGTTACATTTCAGGCCGCGTTGTATCACTTAAGTTTCCAAACAAATTTTTATTGATAAAAAATGCTATGGAATGCATATGCGGAACGTTAGTAAAAGTTGTAGCACGAACTTCGTAGGTGACGATGAAATACGTGCGGTCAAGAAAGGGGTTCGCTAGGTAACTTACGTTATAGCTTGGAAATAGAGTTCGACGCGAAACCGTTTAAAACTGAGTCAATTCTCGTAAGTCTAAAAATGGGTCGACGAAGCCATGTTCGGCAATTTTTGTAGAACGATCGAGTTAAGTAGTGGCATGATGTTTTGGCTTAGTTTGATAGCCCTATGTACCCTCTGTAGTATAGGATAACTGGTTTGGCTTTTGGATCATCGGGTTTGAGTTGTTGGGATGCTTTAAAAAGTGTGCAAGTCACATGGTGGGTGATGCCAGCGGCTGGGCATGGTCACCCTACCGGCTCTCGGCGAGCTACGCTGGGCCACCCGTCGTGCCTGCGTGCGCACGCCCATGGCTGGTCCCGCACTGCTGGCCATGGCCCTACTGCTGTGTCCTAGCATGTGCACCGTGCCGGTAGGCCTCGCTGCTCTGCCTCGCCGTCGCGTCGCATTGCACCCCGGTCGCGTTGCGCGCTGTCCGTCGCTGTCGCATGGCACTGCTCCTGTTGACCTGTCATGGCTGCAAGCGCATGGGCCGACCGCCTGACTTCGCCATCACGCCCGTGTTCGCTGCCACGCTACGCCGCTGCTTTTCCTAGGCTTGCCCGCCTCTACGGCACGCGGTGCCAAGCCGCCGTCGGCTTGCATACTTGGCAGCGTGACCAAGCGTCTTGAGCACGTCCTGTGGTTCCCCATCACCGTGCATGCTTGTGCTATGAGTTGACGGCCACGTTCCACCATGACAGCGCCGAGTCCAACCCCGCCTACCTTCCCTGTTCCTCGATCACCGAAACCGCTCCCTTCAATTCACCGTGGTGGAGGCACCGCCATCAAATTAACCCCATCCGCAACCCCGTCGTGTAGCCCGCCAACTCCCTGACCCCACCTTACTGCAAGTATTATCGCACCGTGCCCCAATTTGGAGCTGCCGCTCCGCTAGGTCCTTAAGACCAGGTTGGTATGCGCCATCGGCAAGCCACATATCTAGAGCAGCTCATGGCAAATTTCTTGCACCGCTAGTCTTGCCTCCATCTGCTAATCGCCCAGCATACCTCGATCGAAGCTCTACCGCCGCCTAGCCTTCCCTGACATGGCCGTGCCATCGCCGTGCACCGCCACACCGTCCATGCGCACGCGGCTAGATCGGCTCGGGCCATCTCCGATCAAACCACCACCTCGATTGGTTCCATGGTGAGTCCCTTGAGCTCACTAGCTACCCCTTTTTGCCTCGGCTTTGCTGTCATTCACCGAAACACCACCACCGTGGCTGTAGGGTCTCCACCACCGTGGTTCGACCTCGTTGCAGCGTCCTGGCTCATGCTTTCGGCTTGGGTCGGCTCCGTAGTTAGGGCGGGGAAGGGCTGATGTGGCTGGCGTAGCCACCGGTGCTAGCACCACCGTGTCGGTGCACGGGTGGGTGCCCGGGGGGTATCGCTATTGTGAAGATAGAAAGTTCTGAGGGCGTAGCTATAAGATAGTAGACTAGCGGAATAGTGTGCTTAGCGCTCGCGTGATTATAGAGTAGTCCAAGGGTGTTTTGCATAATGACCGGTGCACGCGTGAAAGGACCTAGGATGTGGCCTCGAGGGGGGTGAATAGGCGTTTCTGAAAATTAACACCTTTAAATATGGAAACAATTAGAAAAGGGAGTTTCCAAAATAGAAACACCAAATTAAGAATAATACCACCCTTCACAAGTTAGCCACAGAGTAAACAAGGTATAAAGAATATATCTAGAAGCTACAACCCTGCAACACAAAGTTAGAACATAGAATAAATATTTTCAGTACTGAGCTCTAATATCGGACGTGTTCGGTATACACGATTTCTGCAGATAAGCCCCGAACTTGCTCCTTTCGATTTCTATCTTCAAACCAAACTGCAGGCACCTACTAGAGATGACAATGTACACAGAGAACCTGCATAAGGGCTGGAGCAACACAAATATCAAATGAAATGCGAATTGAGACACGATATTTGTTTTACCAAAGTTCGGACTCGTTCGAGTCCTACTCTCTGTTGAGAGGGCTATGGGTGACCCAGCTAAGGTCAGCCCTAGAGGATACCACGAAGGTCACTCTAGTCGGAGTCTTTTCTAACTTCTTTTCCTTCTTCCACTAGTTGATTCTGAGGCGGTGGAATCGACCGTTACAAACTTTCTGAGGCAACCACAATCTCTCGGGTGCTCTCCGGCGATGCCTAGCCGTCTAGGATCGAAGAGTCCAAGAGTAACAAATACAAATCATGAGATTGACAATATGCACAAGTGCTCAAGTGGTTGGATTGCCCTCTTTTTGAATTTCACTCGACCCATAATTTGATTTGGCAAATTTGATCAAACACTCACTAAGAGAAGGTTGGAAGAGTTGGCAAAGCTCAAAAACATGCTAGAGGATCAGCAGAATCAGCAGCCTCCGATGGTGGAGACTTAGGGGTATTTATAGCCCCCTTGCAAAAACTAGCCATTGCCATACCGCATACCAGACATGTCCGGTATGACTTACACTGCCCCAATGATAACTAAGTTACAGTGACAATGTGAGGCGTCGGAACTCCCGATGAATGCCAGAACTTCCGACCGTTGGAACTCTCGACTCACGTCGGAACTCCCGACCCTCAACACATTTGAAAACTAGGTAACTGAGTTGAAGTTTGTGAGGTGTCGAAACTCCTGACGCATGCTGGAACTTCCGACCATCGGAACTCCCGGCTCACGTCGGAACTCTCGACCCTCAAGGCTTTTGGAAAACCAACCGTTGGCCTCTGGTCGTCCATACCGGATACGTCCGGTATGACTAGGACAGTGAACCTCTGAGTTAGTTAAGCGCGACACGTTGAAACTCCCGACCATTGTCAGAACTTCTGATTAACCAACCCAAGAACAACAAGAATTTTATCATTGCTGGGCACATACCGGACGCGTCCGGTCGGTATTGCCAGACCAGCAAAAAACAGATTAGCTCTTTTGTCTCTCAAACACACAAAACTCACATGGGTTGGCTTGAGCACTTATGAAACATTATATATCAACATGATGCATCCCTCTTAATAGTACGACATTCCTATTAACTCAATTTTAAAAGTATAACGAAATTAAACCTTTTGAGTTGATCTCTTTCAACCAAGGCCATGTATTCCAATCTTTATCAAGTGAGGGTGCCAACATGTTGATATTGATCTTTTTCACTTTAGCATAGCCATCTTGAGCACGTGACTTGATTCCATTCATCAAATATGAAGAACCCCAAATGCATCAAGTCACTTCAAACACTTTTGTCCAATATAGATTTGATCCTCCACATCAATATGACCATCGTAGCTTGATTAGTACCTCAACTAATTTTAAGTACTTCCTTCTTCACCCTAGCTAGGTTATTCGGCCGCCAAGCCATCGCTTGCCCTTCACCCTTGCTTAATACCTCGAAGCCTTTTCTTGCTATCTTCACCATCTCAAGCCATCAAGTCACATCTTGTGTTGAATCATCCATTTATTTGTATTGTTATCCTTTTCATTTCAATTTAACAAGCTCCAAATATAAGACCATTCCATATGCAATCCCTCATGTCTCATTAATTAATTCTTATGAGCTTGCTTTCACATAGTACATGGGAATCCCACAATAAATAAGCCTTTGTATGAATTCCATTTGCATTGTTGTCTTGTGCTTGAACTAGATTGTTTATACAACAACGCATCATTTTGGCTTTCATTAAGTACCGGTGAGATAACCTGTTACCTATCCACACTTAGCAAACGGGTTAGACCTTTAATCACTTTGTCATTCAATCATCCAAAACCCACTAAAGGGCTAGATGCACTTTGAATCTCCCCCTTTTTGGTGATTGATGACAATTTGATTAAAGCTTACAAAAGAATATAAACATTTAAACTTTTGAGTTCAATGATTTATGAGAGGCTCCCCCTTAATATGTGCTTGTGATTAGAATTCATGAAATGACCTCAAATGTCATTTGCACATACTAAAACATATAGGAGACTCTCCCTAAATCATTGCATCCGTGGAGTGCATGTGTGTGTGACAAAGTAAAACCGCGATGCATATGTCAAGATATATCACACAAGAATAAATATAGAGGCACCACATCAAATATTTTTATTCTAGCATGCATAGTCCTTATAAAAATAAATATAACACATGTATGTCACACATATCACTCATTACAAATTTTCTCAAGTCTAGAAGCCACTAATATATAAATAAAGATCATGTCTCAAGAGATACATAGATAAAGCATAAGTAAGTCTCATCTCAAACTCAAGATATATCAATGAAGCTCAGAAATTAAAAAGAAGCTCAAGAAACTACAGCCTGCAGTACATATCTTCAGGTACAAAGATAAGCAAATGAAACTATTCTGAAGCTTTAATCAGTCTCTCTCCCTCTTTGTCATCTATCACCACAAAGGTCGAACAATGATATACTAAGGATAAAGGGGCTGCAAGCTGTCTCTAAAAGATGTGATCACTCATCATCATCTTCATCTCTACCAGCATCCTCATCATCTGAGCGTGTAGCACCGGCTGGATGAGAACCATCCGCACCAGATGGGTCATAGAAACTACCCATGAGGTCACTTCACTAGTCTGAAGCATACTTGTCTATAGCACTAGGACATGGCTGAGAGTAAGTAGGCACCCGAGCCTGTAGTGGTAAAGTGTCAGGGTGCTCTGGAGCCTGCTGTTGCTACTGCTATCGCTGAAGGCACTCAGCAAACTCTGTGTCGTACCTAACCTACAGCTGCTTCTCAGTCTCAGGCTCACTAGCTGCCTCATTTGATAATAGAGACCTAGGAGGATCAACCTCAAGTCTAGAAGCAATCTGCTTCAAAGTCCGAGTATCCTACCTCCTAGCCTCCCTCTCCTTCTGCTAACAGGTTTGTATATCCTTGCACATCCCAAAGATAGCACTAAACATCTTGCGAATAGGAGAAGGAGGACTACAGTGATGTGAAGAAGAACGTGAAGGAGCATGTGGTAGAGGGGAAGCTCGTCCTACTGCTGCACCACCTACAGGTGAATCTGCCTCTGGTGCTACTACTACTCCTCCTGGTTCTGCTGGAGGCACCCCAATCTCTGTCAAGTCATCTATAATCTTTAGGACTTTATGCTTCTTGTCATACTCAAATGTGTGTCCTGTGACCTTCTCGATCATAAACATGATGTAAGGTGTAAATCCACAACCCTTGAGGGGCCTCTCTCCCACACTCCTAATCTCTGACCAAATAAAGTCAAACACACTGAATGGCTGAGCATCAGGTGCCATCCTATGGAGTAGGTTCCTGGAATAATCTGCAATGTTGCTTTGTCTCCACCCTTACAGTGAATAGTCTTCCTAAACATCTTGTCTAGGTATCTATAAGTAGGGTGAAGACCTAGAACCTTCCCCACTGCTCCTCTTCACCTCCCGGTGGATACATGTAGGCAAGCTACTCAGGAGGTAACACCTGCTCGGTGTGGATCCTGTCTCTCAGGAGATCCACCTCTAAGAAGCCAAGAAAAGCTACAAAAGCGTCGTAGTCAACACCGTACCACTAGCCTTCAAGCATCCAATGCATATGCCTTGGCTCCTCTTCCACAAATAGAGTGACATAAAACTGTGCAATGACTTCACAATTCCAATCATGCACAAACTCCATGAGCATGTATACACCTGTGCGCTGACAAGTGGCAATAGCATAGTCAATGGAGGACTTCCGTAGCTCTCTGACATATTTCCAATCTATCCACTGAGACTTGGCTACCATAGGATTCCTAGCAAGTATCACACTAGTATAATAATCTAGATGGAACATAGTGTGAAAGCGATGATCATACTGAATCCTAGGCAAACCTCTGGGATCAATCCTCCTCTGATCTCTTGCTCTCATAGTCATACCCTTTCCTTTGTAGTTGGCTCTGACAACATAGTTGGGTAAAACTAGAGCATGTACTTCAAGAAGGCCATAGTCCATGCCCTGATCTAGGTGGTGCACTGGAGGTGCCTACTGCTCCTCCTCTATCTCCTTTGAGCTGTCACCATCATCTGACTCTCTATCTGAGTCTCTACCAGTGCTCTTCCTTTTCCTGTGCTCAAATCTGTAATCCTCAGTTTCATCACTAGAAGAGGGGCTGCTATCACCATCATCACCGTCTCTATACTATGGAGCACCCCTAGTGGCTCTAGAGGGTCTCCTGCTACTGCCCTGCTCCTGTTGACTGAATCTGGGATGGATGTCTTGCCTTGCCTTCTTGTGTTTCTCCAAAGCTAGATCATGCCTATGCTTGGACCTAGGCTCCTGTCTTCTACTCATAGCTATTGTCCTATATCCAAAGATCTGCAAGGAATTTTAGATACATGCCCAAACGATAGTTTATTTTAGTTGAAATATAGAAATAAGAATAATTATCCTATGCTTTGTAATCACCTTAACCAAACTAGGTCAAAAGGTTCACAAAACACAATAGATAATTAAACTTAGTCCTAAGAATCAACAACTGAGAGGATTGAAACAAGGGAGCAAAATCTGCTTTGTTGTCCCATATCGGACACATCCGGTATGAGCGGACAGCAACCCTAACCGAGGTCCTTGGCTTAATCTTTAACCAATCCAATCCAAACTCTGGGCATTGCTTCTAGATAGGTAATGTAGCATCTCTACCAAAGGGATTTCAAAATCATGCCCTAACCGCTTAGATCGGATGAGGTCCAGGATTATGGTACCTTGAGAGAGTGAATGAAGATACGATTGGAAATCCAAGTCCCGGAGCCTTCGATCTTGATGCGAATCTCCTTCGATCCAATCTTCCTCTCTTCTTTTTCATGGTGGAAACTTGAAATCACCAATGAAGGTTGAGGGGAAGCGGCTGGGTTGGCAGGAAGAAGAAAAACCTAACTTGGCCGAAGGGGTACTAGCCATTTTATAACCCTGCTCATACCGGACACGTCTGATATTTGCGGGCTTACTGTTCTTTTTCCAAATTTCATTCACTTAATTCCAATCCCCTTCTCTATCATTTCTTGATCCAAAAACATGTATGTCCTTGATCCAAATGAGGTGTAAATACATTTCTTATCCAAATGCCATGAGTGTCACTTCTCTTTTCCAAATATTTGGCATATATAGATTTTGATTACTTGAGGGAGAGATATTGTGCGACATAGTAGATTGTGGACTTAAGAAAGCCATGTCATGTGTGATTAGCCAATCAAATAATCAAGGAGAGTTATAATCATCACATGATAAGGCTAGGTCACAAAGACTAAGATTCAAATAGTTTTTCAAATTCACACCACCTACACATGCTAGTTATGGGTTTTGAAAAACATCTCTCCTATGTCACACAAATGCACATTCTAACATATAAAGGGCCTTAGATGCACTTACAATGCATGTATATAACCACATACCTTTGCCTTGAGCCCACAAGAATTCCACTTAAGAAGATATATAGCATGATAGTCTTTATGTTGACCTTAATTATCAAATAATCATCCTAGATATGAAATCAATTTTTCATCCAAATGACTACAAAGAATGCTAGATAAATTTGTTAGTCCACAATGGTACAAAATAGAAACTTAGCTCCCCCTAAATAAGTGCTTCAAGTAATTTGAATGATTTTCAACAAGCACTTTTATTCTATTAAGAAATTGGGAGCCAATTTTCTATTTTGACCATAAACCAAATAAATTGTCATATTTAAAATTGAGTTCAAGATATGCTCACAATCCACTTAGATTTGATAAATCACAAGCTTCTGAGTAACTTAATGATATATGAAAATATATGGATTAAAGACTCAGTTGTAATCAATTAGTGTTCTGGTTCCTGCAATACCAGACACGTCCGGTAGGTATACCGGACACGTCTGGAATACGCAGAACAGAAACACTTGCTTTCTGTCCCTGTCCATACCGGACACGTCCGATAGTAATACCGGACACGTCCGATAGGTGCAGGATAGAAACAAATAACCCGCTGCTTGTGATTCTTCATTTTAGTGATAGTATTTATTTTATGTCCTGCATCTCAACAAATAAATTACTCCACTAGAGAGCCATTAAAAGCACCATATGGCAAACAATAATTATCAAGTAAAACTAATTAGCCACTTTCATTTTTTCACAAATATGCCTATTTGTGAGTCATTTAGTATAAAACAACTAAAGTGGCTATCCTATAAGATTTAGGTACTTGTTACCAATGGTGAAGATGAAGTAAATGATATATTCATTAAATTATCTTTGGGTCAACCATATAAGAGATTATGATAAGAATTGGTTGATAGACTGACTGAGTATTATTAATTTGCTTGCTCAACCACCCCGATGCCTTCATCTCATCACCAAGTACCTACATCATTAACCTAAGCACACTTTGGTACCCAACTCTTGTTGGGTCCTTTTGAGTTAGTCAACAAGTGCTTAGGTACCCAAATGGCTTTAGCACTAGTTTGTGGTGAACACATCACCTTGCTAGTGTTAACTCCATTTGAGGTCTTCCTAAGCATATCATTATAAACAAATGTGTTTGGCTTAGGAGTATTACCATTTGGGCATTCATAGCTTAAGTGCCCCTTTCTCTTACAAGCATAGCATATGCGGCCTTTGTTTGCTCTATGCTTGTTTTGCTTGTATGGACATCTATCAACCTTGTGGCCTATCTCATTGCATCCATAGCATTTTCTTGTTGCAACTTGGGCTTCCTTTCTTGCCTCTTTGTACATTGGGCATTTCTTGGTAGGATGCCCCAATTTCTTGCTCATGAGACAAGTGCTTTGTCCATCACTTTTCTTTTGGTTGGCCAACATGTTTGAGGCCTTTTGTTCAGCCACTTCACACTTGTCGGCCCAACTCTTATGTGGACACATAGCCCACTCATGTCTATATAATCCACAACCATAGCATAAACTTTTTTCATGTTTCTTGCTCTTGGTTGTGTTGGCCTTGCTTGAGATGTGATTCTTTTGTTGGGTTTTGGAGGAAGCAAGGTTTGAACCTTTCTCAAGCTTCTTCACCATGTTATCACGGTTATCTCAAGAAGGTTGTGCTTTCTCCTTACCCTTCAACTGAATCACATCTTTCTTTAATCTTTCCACCTCTTCTTTGAGCTCTATGTTTTCTATGAGATTTAGCTCAATCGAAGATTGGCTTGCTTAAGGAGCACATTCATTAGTACAAGAAATATTTAATTGAGATGGTGTACTAGTGAGTGAATGTGTGAGAGGTTGAGAAAATTTTATCGATGTGATCATAACCTCATGAGCCATCTCAAGCATAATGCTTGATTCTACTACTTCATTATGAGAGCACTTTAGATGAACATAGTTTGCTTGTAGCACATTATACTTGCTTGATAGTTCATCTAGCCTTGCCTTGAGCTCCAATTTTTCCTTCTCTAGTTGTGAAACACTAGAAGAGGAGTTCGTAACTAAAGTATGCTCAATTGACAATTTTTCATACCTTTCACTTAGAGCCTTTAGTTCTTCCATCTTGGAGATGAGAAACAATTCTTGCTTTTGAAGTGATTGCTCTTGCTTCTCAATCCCTTCTTCAAGCTCATCATTCTTTTCAACTATATTCATGATGATGAACTTGTCTTTGCGGTTGAGATGATCAAGGTTGTAGTTGTCTTCAACTTCAACATCACTCTCATCTTGATCATCTACTTGTGCTTTCTCCTTTTCTTGATCTTTCTTGTTACTCTTTTTCTTGCTTTTCTTGGCCATGAGACACAAGTGATGAGTATCATGAGATACTGAGGTTGACTCATCACTTGGTTGCCACCGGGCTTAAGCATCGTTGCAAACAACTGCTTGCTGTTCTGCTGCCTTGGCCATACCGGACACGTCTGGTAGGCATACCAGACACGTCCGGTATGTGCAGGCAGACAACAAGTCATGCACTGCTTGCACTTCTTGCTCTGGCTCGGTGCTCTTAAGGTCTTGTGAGGCATCTTCACTGTATGAAGACACAATGGACATACTTTCCATTAACTCGATCTCAAGTGCATCATCACATTTGGATTTTCCATATAAATCAAAAAGTCTAGTCCAAATAAGATGAGCACTCTCCAGAGGTGGTTGTCCATTGAAGATTGCCTCATCATGAATCTCTACACTTAATGTACTCAAAATGACATTAATAGCTTGAGCATTGAGTTGCACACATATCTCTTCCTCTTTTGACAAATTTTTGTAGTTGCTCCAATCAACTATAGGAAGAGTTATGCTTGCATCCACAATATGCTCAACAAGAGGACTAATATCCCTAAAAGCATTGAGTACATGAATTGACCAAGGTAGAAAGTTTGAACCATCATTTTGGAGCAGCACCGACTCCAACTCGATAGGCGTCGACATCCTTATCTCACGGCGGTGAAGCTTTAGGTGAGAACCTCGCTCCGATACCAATTGAAAGGACATAGGATGCCACCTAGAGGGGGGGTGAATAGGCATTTCTGAAAATTAACACCTTTAAATATGGAAACAATTAGAAAAGGGAGTTTCCAAAATAGAAACACCAAATTAAGAATAATACCACCCTTCACAAGTTAGCCACAGAGTAAACAAGGTATAAAGAATATATCTAGAAGCTACAACCCTGCAACACAAAGTTAGAACAGATAGTAAATATTTTCAGTACTAAGCTCTAATACCGGACGTGTTCGATATACACGATTTCTGCAGATAAGCCCCGAACTTGCTCCTTTCAATTTCTATCTTCAAACCCAACTGCAGGCACCTACTAGAGATGACAATGTACATAGAGAACCTGCACAAGAGCTAGAGCAACACAAATATAAAATGGAATGTGAATTGAGACACGATATTTGTTTTACCAAAGTTTGGACTCGTTCGAGTCCTACTCTCTGTTGAGGGGGTTGTAGGCGACCCAGCTAAGGTCAGCCCTAGAGGATACCACGAAGGTCACTCTAGCCAAAGTCTTTTCCAACTCATTTTCCTCCTTCCACTAGTTGATTCCGAGGCGGCGGAATTGACCGTTACAAACTTTCCGAGGCAACCACAATCTCTCGGGTGCTCTCCGATGACGCCTAGCCGTCTAGGACCGAAGAGTCCAAGAGTAACAAATATAAATCACAAGATTGACAATATGCACAAGTGCTCAAGTGGTTGGATTGCTCTCTTTTTGAATTTCACTCAACCCACAATTTGATTTGGCAAATTTGATCAAACACTCACTAAGAGAGGGTTGGGAGAGTTGGCAAAGCTCAAAAACGTGCTATAGGATCAGCAGAATCAACAGCCTCCAAAGGTGGAGGCTTGGGGGTATTTATAGCCCCCTTGTAAAAACTAGCTGTTTTATAGCCGTTGCCATACCAGACACGTTCGATATGACTTACACTGCCCCAACGGTAACTAAGTTACAATGATAATGTGAGGCGTCAGAACTCCCGATGAATGCTAGAACTTCCGACCGTCGGAACTCCCGACTCACGTCGAAGCTCTCGACCCTCAGCATATTTGAAAACTAGGTAACTGAGTTAAAGTCTGTGAGGTGTTGGAACTCTCGACATATGCCAGAACTTCCAACCGTTGGAACTCCTGACCCTCAAGGCTTTTTGAAAACTAGCCGTTGGCCTCTGGTCGTCCATACCGAACACATCCGGTATGACCAGGACGGTGAACCTCTGAGTCAGTTAAGCGTGAAACGTCGGAACTCCCGACCATTGTCCAAACTCCCGACGAACCAACCCGAGAACAACAAGAATTTTATCATTGCTGGGCAGACCAACAAAAATAGATTAGCTCTTTTATCTCCCAAACACTCAAAACTCACATGGGTTGGCTTGAGCACTTATGAAACATTATCTATCAACATGATGCATCCCTCTTAATAGTACATCATTCCTATTAACTTAATTTTAAAAGTATAATGGAATTAAACCTTTTGAGTTGATCTCTTTCAACTGAGGTCGTGTATTCCAATCTTCATCAAGTGAGGGTGCCAACATATTGATATTGATCTTTTCACTTTAGCATAGCCATCTTGAGCACGTGACTTGATTCCATTCATCAAATATGAATAACTCCAAATGCATCAAGTCACTTCAAACACTTTTGTCCAATATAGATTTGATCCTCCACATCAATATGACCATCGTAGCTTGATTAGTACCTTAACTAAATGCAAGTACTTCCTTCTTCACCCTAGCTAGGTTCTTCGGCCACCAAGCCGTCATTTGCCCTTCACCCTTGCTTAATACCTCGAAGCCTTTCCTTGCTATCTTCACCACCTCAAGCCATCAAGTCGCATCTTGTGTTGAATCATCCATTCATTTGTATTGTTATCTTTTTTATTTCACTTTAGAAAGCTTCAAATATGAGACCATTCCATATACAATCCCTCATGTCTCATTAATTAATTCATACAAGCTTGCTTTCACATAGTACATGGGAATCCCACAATAAATAAGCCTTTGTATAAATTCCATTTGCATTGTTGTCTTGTGCTTGAACTAGATTGTTTATACAACAACACATCATTTTGGCTTTCATTAAGTACCGGTGAGATAACCTATTACCTATCCACACTTAGCAAACTGGTTAGATCTTTAATCACGTTGTCATTCAATTATCCAAAACCCACTTAAGGGCTAGATGCACTTTCAGCATGAGTCCTCCCCGCCGTGGGCCGTCGTCGCTCTAGCCTTGGCTGTGCTTGCGTGGGCTGCGCCGTGCACTGCGCACGCATCGCGCCAGTTTGGGCTAAGCCGAAGCGCGTTGGGCCACACGGTAGAATTGGGTTTTTCAAATTTCAGTGGAGTATGAATGTTTATTCAATAATAGTTTGAGCTAAACTTTGAAAAATAGTAGTAAATTCTATAGATATCCAAAAATAGTGAAACTAAGTTTGTTAGGTTCACAAAAATACCATCCACCTGTTAGTGTAGTTAGATTACTGTTAGTTGTGACAATGGTAGGTTGATAAATTCAAACTAGAGAGCTTAGTATTATGTAGATTAATAATTATAGGAATTTGTATGGTAAATTGGTGATAGCTATAGCTATGAAAATTTTGCAGTAGGCTCACTAGATTATTATGTACTTGCTGTAAATTTTATAGCCCTAAAGTAAGTTGATAAATAGAGTACCTATTATTCTTGTTTTATCATAGATTAAATCGATATTAGGAGTAAGAATACCTTTAGTTGCTGTGATAATGTATGTCATGCTTCGTACTTGTTAGTGGTAACAGTAGGTAACTTAATACCTTAGCCGATAGCACTAGCAAGTAGTTAGACAGATGTACTTTTATTTTAAGAGTTGTTGTTGCTATATTACTAAGTATTGCATCATCATTTCATGCATGTAGATTACGAGTTGGTAGAGTTTGTGCCCGTGGACGAACAGGAGTATGACGAAGTCATTGAAGAGTATGGGGAGAAGACCCTCGTGCAAGAGAGAGCCCCGGAGCCTTTTGGTGCTGACTTTGCTGACCCGTCGCCTACCTAAGGCAAACCCCGGTGCATAACCTCTATTTTAATGATCACTGAATATATATATGATGTGCATTTATGTATAGGTATTTTATAGAAACTACATGCATAAATATATCTATCTATGAGTCCTACTTGTACAGGTCGAGTAGTTGCTATGCTCAGGATATCGGTAGCGTGAGTAACCTGTCGTTACCCACACATAGGTGATAAATATGATCACTCATGACAAAATGTTGTAAAGATAAATGGTGACCGGGCAGGGATGTGGTTTGGGTATTGGTGGGTGTAAGGGGTTGTGTCCTGCGGCCAACAGGGCATAGCTCAGTTACACTTTTTCCCTGTCTATGTCGATTAAGGACCGGTCGTTGCATAAGGCATTGTGGGCAAGTCATAGATTTATTATCCTAAGCATATACTTGGGTATGGACGCATGGAAGACTCGTTGCTCTCTTGTTGTGGATCCGACTCTTTCTGGACCGACTGATTGGAGACGGAGATGGTGGAGGTCCTTGCACCGCACTGAGTCTGGGACTCAGGAGTGGGGGCTTGGAGTCCAAGTTTGGATGGGGACCTAGACACCCAGGATAGGTGGGTGATGGGTTAGTCCTGCTTGTGCCTAGGGTACAAGCGGGGCATGTGTTTTTGGGGTATCCAGCTGGGGGTATTGATTCATGAATCGTCGGGCAATCTGGTACGGCTTGTTTCGTGTCTAGCATCGTAGTAAGAACTGAAAGATGGAAGATGATGAAATAGAACTGTTTGCTCAACTCTTGCTTGAAAGTAGAACATGTGCTTATATAGAATGGATACATAATAAATTAATACGGCTATTAATAATATCATAAGTAAGGACTCACTAATAGTATTGCTTTCTGCCAAAAGAAAACCAGCAAACCATAAAGCTTATCATATTCCTTAGAGTCGGGACATTATTCCCACTAGTCGCATAAGTCTTGCGAGTACATTGTGTACTCAGGGTTTATTTACCCCTGTTGCAGGTAATGCATAAGAAGTACCTTTGTGTGGAGGAATCTTCTGGTGGGCTCAGACGGATCCTCGTCCCTTATCACTAGATATTTATTTTTAAATTCTGTTGTTTATTATTCCGCACTCTGACATTTGGGAATGTAATAATGTAATTTCTAAGAACTTCTGATGTATGAAATGGACAAGTATTGTAACTCGTTTTCATTATTGAATCCTTGGAAAAAATATGGATCTTTTGGGTTCTCCCTTGGGGTGTGCCCGATGGATACCGCCGTTGTAGCTTACTTTCGGGGTGCTTAGAGTCTGGTGGAAGACGAGCACCTCCGTAAGCGTGTTATTTCGGACGGTTCTGCACAAGATGCCTATGTATCAACTACATAGTGTTGACGATTAGGAATCCAGTTGGTGAATGATGAAAGTGAAGATAAAAGATGTACACATGAACGCAAGTGGTCGACAATTTAAGATATGTTGTAAAACCATCGGTACAAAAATAATTAGGAAATAGACTCCCTAATTAACAAAGGTTGATATTGTTGGAGTTGCCTATCGATTGTTAGGCGAGTCTCAGACAAACGCTCGTGCGTTGTATATGGAACTCAATACGTGTTGGAATCCAACTCCGTATCGTTGTTCGATACGAGTTGTTCTAACTTGTATGATCATCGGTCAATAATCCAGATCATATACGGGTCATGAATATGAGCCATATACGAGATACGGAGGGTGCGAGGGCTGACTAGGAAGTAAAAAACAGGAGAAAAGGGGTCAATTTGAGAAGTAAAAAAGTGGGTTAGAAGAAATGCTTTGATTTTTAATATTAGGTAGAGATAGATATTTATAGAGGCGGACATAATAAGAAGACTACCTATGTTATTCGATTAGCTGTGTCTGAAAAGGGCTATTAAAAAGGATAGGAATTCTAACGTTGCTGCCTTTAGAAATCGATTAGCAGAGGCGACACTTTTAAGAGACCCATCCTTAGGAATAGTTACATAAAAATTATTCATAACTTTTTAGATGAAGTCAATGAAGACAAAAATTATACCAAAGTTGCAGAGAGATCGACGTGATCTAAAACTTTGTAAGTGACAAGTTTTTATTTGAAATTGTTTAGAGCCCCAAGATTTCGTTTAATTTTTTTTAGAATTTGAAATTTAATTTAGAGTCCCAAGATTTTGCATGGTGAGCCTTCAGAGAGTCTAAGTTTGGAGTTGTATTTCTCAAGAGCTTGAGGGTCTGCCACTTGAAGCTTCCTTCCAGGTGACCTTGAACTCCCTAGGATATGGTTTCCCCTTATCTCATCCTGGTGGAAAGCCATGCAACTTAAAGCACTTCTCTATTTCCCTCACTTCCACTATGGTCACATATGATTTATTCCTTGTCCTTCTTGGAACCACTTTGAGATGTCTTAGCCTAGTCTCTTCCTCAATAATGATTGAAATTAGACTGGACATTCAGAGTTAGATAAGATAAGCTAGCAATAAAGGTCAAACTCTTGATTTAAGCCATCAAGGAACAATTTTCTCACAAATGATTTGAACAAGAATGATGAATAGTCATGTCCTTCTTATCATCAGGCTCAAATGGGTGATAGTGATGTAAATCTTTATATAGTTTTTTCATCTCACCAGCATATTCAATCATATACCTGACCGTTGTTTTAAATTTCTCAACTCATGAATATATAATTCACATAGCTTGCATCTTATTTGATATTTCCCACAAATTGATTCTCCAAGGATGACCATGTTTGTGTGACTGTGGTCATAACCTCAACCTGTTTCTGAATTATTAGTTCCATGCTTAACAACCAGCAACACTTTATAATTAATTTTCTTAGCTTGAACACTAATTTCCTCATTACTATCAACTAACAGACCCTTGTGTGCATGGGAGCTCAAGATTAGATGGGCATAATGAACACAACTTACTGCAATTTCACTGAATTAGGCTAAATTGCCTATGTCATCTTAGTCTGCTCCATCAAATTGCTGATCATTTCACAAAGTATATCCAAATGGGTCTACTATTGTTTTTCTATTTGTTTCAGCCATGTTCCTAACTAAAACAAAAAAAGAGAGAGAGAGAGAAGGGGCTCTTTGGCAGGGCTTATGTTGGTACGTCTCCAACCCACCGGTTTAATTAAAGTCCTGTGAAACATGCAGGTTATGAACAACTTATGAAGCCAAAACTAATGAAGTTGAAGCCACGAAAATATGCATTTTTCTAGCTCATCCAGTTTCATGGTCCACGCACTCTTAAACATAGAAGTAGTCACCAAATTCACACAAATTACACGGAAAATGCCCCTGAACAATCATGCACAACCAATTGCCTCTCCTTTTGCAACTGAGAACAAATCTGCAAATTTAAACGGAATGAGAACAGCAAAGACTAACCTGCTATTGATACCATCTTGAGAAGAAAACTAGATAATCGGAGAGGAATTTCAGATTTACCATGACAAGAGAAAGAACATAAACAACATCACTTGGGAAAGATGAATGGATCGATACCCACCATCCTTTACAATCTTCCTTTATCCTTTTTTTCTTTTTTTTATATTTTAGTCCCTACCTTTTCTACAATTACAACACGCACCAATGCAACGGTGAATTTGTAGCAACCTTCATGCTGCGTGGCCCTGTTGGTTTCGTTGAAATTTGGTTTATGCTGATGTTTATGTTGATTTGTCGTGGGAGAAAAATACTGTTCATTCGTGTTGAATTAGTAATATTTTCGGTGTTTCACTTTGATCACTCTGTCCTGGGCTCCTGGCTGACTTTTAGTACGTCAGAACAAATCTGCATAAGAGCACAGTTAATGTGAACTGGGATGATGATGATGATTAGGGTTCTCGTGCGCTGGGCTTTTGCTGCTATTCTCCGAGGAACGAAACAGGCCGGCGATGCGATGCGATGCGACCAATAGAAACCCCAAAAAGCAACAGGGCGGGCAGCATCTGCTTTGCCTGCAATGGGCCAAACGCCAGCCGTTTGCTGTCGAGCGAGGAGAGCCAGTGCCTGCGCCAGGTGATGCAGCAGCAGATGCAGCCTTGGCTGCCTTGCGAGAAGAAGCGCCATCACGTGTGGGCGTGTGGCTCGAACTTGAACCTGTCGCGCTTCGATTTGCGGCCTCCCCTTCCCTGGTTCTGGCACGGGGCCCAACGACAGAGCCCGCGCGGTTGGCGCTCGCTGGCTGCTGCTGATCCGTCCTGTCCGTCGAGGGGCCAGGCCGGTCCCAAGGTCCCAGGTCTCCAGCGGCAGCCTCGGCGCCTCGTGACCACCTTTCACTTCCGTCATTCGTTGCCTTGCCATGGCTGTCGGCTGGGGCCACGGGCCGCCGCCAAGCAAGGGCCCTGTTTCCTCGCAACCACCACCGCGCGCCGCTGCCCGCTGGGTCTGATCCCCTGGTTTGGTCTCTGAAGGGCTGTGTGCTTGCGCCAAATAATGCACGAGACATCTCATAACCCAAAAAAAAAAATGCATGAGACATCTCTGTTTACTCTGCAGTAGCTAGCCAAGTAGAGTCCTCGACCCTAATATTTGGCATCAACTGTGGAAGCACATGCAGACCTTTTCTTATGTGGTAGGAGTACCTCTACTACTTTGCTTAGCTTCTTGATAAGGGAAACTTATGAAATCTTATTTATAACCTAAACTGGCAATACAATTGAGCAAGTGAAAAAAACGCACCGTTAGAGGGTGACCGGCACTGCTTGGCTCTACGTTTTTTTTAAGCTTTGCTTCATGTTTTTAGCCAAACGATTTTAGCTCCGTTTGGCTTATCTTAAAACCGGTTTGTTCGGTTTTTTTCGTCGGAATAGTGTTTTTCTTTCACAATAATTCAGCCAGAACAGTATTTTCAGCCAGTTTTAGCCAAGTTTCAGCAAACCGAACGGGGCCTTTAGCTCCATGCACTCTGTTCGAGAAAAAAAGTGAGGTTGTGAGAGCACTTTAAGAGATGCTCCATAAACTCTTTTTGTAGAGCTGCTCCACGGTGGAGTTTGTGAAGCAGTTCCAAACACCCCATGTCAACGCAAAAAGTATGTTCGCTTGTTGGTTTCAGCCAAGGCTTATCAACCAACCAACAGTATTTTTCTCTCACAATAAAACAACATCAGCCAAATTTATCAGCCCAGAAACCAACCAGCGAACGTGCTCAAAGCCACAAATGTGTCCTAGCTAGTCTAAAGGTCTTTCCCTGTCGCTGAGTGAACGGAACCATGAAAAGAGAGCATGTTCGAACAGCCAGCAGGTGACACACTGAGTGTGAGTGGTTTTCAGCATCTCTGGTAGTTGCATTGGCTACCACTACCGTCCTCGTCCATCACATGGATTATGTTTGATCCGGCATCGAATCATATATATATATATATATATATATATATATATATATATATATATATAGCTTTCTTGTGCGATGTTGACCTCCCTGTGCCACAGGGGAAGCACGATTCCTGGATACCGAATAACTCGCGCTAATATGCATGCGATCACCTAGGAGTGTGACAGACACGAGTCGAGCGCAGCTCAGCTGTTTTGGTTTCTCGCGTAGTGGACTCTGCTCGTTTGGATTTAAATTCAAGTCCTCGACTTGATGTGTGGGTGATCGTATTTTTTGTATTTATTTCAAAATTTAACAATATTATCTTTTAGCCGTCAATCTCGAGATCTACCGCGAGTGCGTGTGCATGTTTGAATGTTTGCGTGTGTAATGTGATTCCTAAAAGAAATATATATGAGTCAAAGACCACGATGAGAAATTGCATAGGCAACTTAAAGCTTGGGCTCTGTTCGGCTGCTCGTAAAGCCGCTTGTGTTAATTTATATGGCTGATTTGTTAGAAGAGAAAAATATTGTACCGCTACAGCCGAACACTCCTTCGGGTGTTTTGCAATGTCGCTGGTTATGCCAACAGTCTATTAGTGCCCTTAATAACTATTTTGGGTGCTCTATATTTATCATTTTTTACACCGTCTCAAGCTCATTATATTATTGATAAATCAATGTTGTCGGAAGCGAATCTCTGGTTTGGTAGTGTGTTCCGGCCTCTGGTTTGGTAGCTAGTGTGGTGCGGTGCAACGACAGGAGAAGAGTTCGGTGCAGAATTGAATGACCTGTGTAGAAGTCCACTAGTGGTAACTGTAATTAGTGGGTGGGTAATTTTATCTGGAGGGCTAGTGCCCGGACATCTGATCGCACGACGTGTCCGGACGCATCTTAAGCATCCTGCTCCTAGTAACCTGCATCGCATCCCGCACCCCGTGCGCACCCGCATCACGCGCCAGCGTCCGGAACGGTGCCCATGCGCCCATCCGGCGCCCGCACGAAAAAGAAAAAAAAAACACATGGGACTCCTAAGTCAGCTACCCCGCCTCAGGTGCCCGCACATCAACCATAGCGGTGCCCCCCACAACAGCACCAGGCGAACAGCGGGCGGCTGCGTGAGGCCGCTGTCCACCGGCCTCCAGCGTCCATTACATGATGTGCGACACCTGATCTAATTTTAAAACATATAGATAAAATATTTATTATATACATTTAAAACATACTCTTGAAACATAAGTATATATAACCCTAGCAACATATGCAACATTCAAATCTATTTTTGCAACATCCATATGAAACAATTGCAACATAAGTCTGAACCATCTGAAACACATGAAAACATACACTTGAAACATATGTGTATAGCCATACCAACTTTTACAACATCTAGATGAAACACTTGAAACACACATCTGAAACACTTGAAAACATACCTTTGCAACGTGCATATATTGTCATAGCAACATTCAGATAAAACACTTAAACATAAGTCTTAAACGTCTGAAACATTTGAAACACGGCGCTGCTGGCAGCCACGACCTACCTGGTGGGGAACCGTAGTAGTCAGCAAGCTCGTGTTGGGAGGACTTCACTCTGCGCACTCGCGCCCGTCGGCGTGGACGGTCGCTCCTCCTACGATTCTCCCGCGCCTGCTCACGCCCGTCGACGCGGCCCTGCTATTGCTACTCATGCCCTGCGCTCGCGGGGGATGGGGCGAGGCGCGACCGACAATGGGATGCAGCGCGGTGGGGGGAAGGGCGTGCGGTGGGGGAAGTGGGTGCGGCAGGGTGGAGTGGGGTGGGCGGATGAGCGGAGTTGAGTTTTTTTAAAGAGGTGGGGTCCGGTCCGCTACGTAGGGCTAGGAGCTGCGTCCGATGGGACGGACGCCCGTGGTGTATCATTATTGTAATTTTATTATCCGATGTTAACTGGCTAATTTGGTCATCTTTTATTAACCAACAGCTAAAAAAGACTCATAATAGTTTTGGACCTTTAGATTGTCACAACCCGATGAAAATCTAAGATGGTAGACCATACCGTGCAAGTGGAGAAAATCTATAGTGGGAATGAACGCGGCTATGCCATTGCCCTATCTTATTGTGTTGTACTCCCTCTGTCCCAAATTATCTGTCCCTTTTCGTTTTCGTGCCGCAAGTTTGACTCGATTTATAGAAAATACGTGGAACATTTGTATCTCTAAATAAATTTATTAAAAAACTAGATTCAAAGATTTTTTTTCCAATGATACCAATTATGTACCATAAATATTAATAATTTTTAATATATATTTTGTCAAAGTTATTTTCCTAGAAGCGAAAACGACATATATTTTGGGATAGAGGGAGTAGGTTTTGTTGAGTGAGGCCTTTGACAAGAAATGCATATATGTTGAACTACTGTCAATGTATATAAGGGCACTCCCAATGCAGAAACCAGCATGGTTTCTATGCCTATTAATTATCCTGCCACGTAGACATTTTGCTGATGCGGCAAGTAATTTAATGAGGAGAGACAGGAAAAAATGATGAAACTGTTTCTAACTTTAGACTCTGTTTCTTCACGCCCAACGATGGAGTCGAAACTGTTGGAGATCGTGTTGGGAAGGAGTGCATGATTTCCATCGACAACTATGGATCCTATGCACGCGATAGCTGTGGATCCTCACTTGCGTGCCGCCGACCTCGGTGCCTGTCCGAGAACTCGAACACCTCCATAGCGCAGTCCAGGAGCCACCGCGAGTACCCTAGGTCGTCGTCGCGAAACACGATGGAGCCGGCCATCAGCGCCGCTGCGGTCTCGATGGAGACGTCAGACCTTGGGTGTGCCGCGTCCACCTTGTATGTTGGGACAAGCGTCCCGAATAGGTTAGAGAGTAGAAGGCTCCTCGGTGAAGGCCAGCTAGAGAAGGTTCGCTATGAAGGCCCGGCCGGAGAAGGTCTCTCGACGAAGGCTGGCAGGACATGGTCTCCCAACGAAGGTCCTAGAGAAGACCGGTGGGGGAAGGTCTCCCAGAGAAGGACGACGGGAGAAGGTCTCCCGACGAAGGTCCTGAACGAAGGTTCCGGACAAAGGTCGATGGGAGAAGGTCGCCTGATGAAGGCCCTGGACGAAAGTCACAAACAAAGACCGGCGGGAGAAGGTCTCCCGGCGAAGGTCCTGGATAAAGGTCGGTGGGAGAAGGTCTCCTGACAAAGGTCCTAGACAAAGGTCGATGAGAGAAGGTCTTCCGATGAAGGTCCCGGATGAAGGTCACTCGGTGGACGTCGGCAGGAGGTCTCCCGACGAAGGTCTTGGGCAGAAGTCCCAGACGAAGGCCCGACCTGAGAAGGTCCATCGACGAAGGCTCCAACACGTGAGGGGGAAGAGTGAGGCAGCAGCTAGGGTTTGCGAAAAAATAGTGGGAGAGGAGAGAGCCCCTCTTGCCCTCATGATCTTGGCATTATATAGGTAAGCGGAAATTTACAAGCGACCTCTCGGTGGGGGTGGGTTATACATGCCACTCTAATGGCACTAGTTGGGCCTCTTCTAGGGGACTTGGCCCATATGAATATGGCATGTCCTGACATTGTACACGGTGCGCAGGGTGTCCATGTCCTTCGGCGCCACCGCAGAACTCGCACAGGACACCAAGGTGCTGATGGATGGATGCAGCGGCCTCAATATCATGTACGCTAAGACGCTCGAAGCCATGGGCATCGACCGATCGCGCATCCGGCCAGCCAGGGCGCCTTTCCACAGCATCGTTCCTAGAAAGAAGGTCATGCTGCTCGGGCAAATCGATCTGCCTATTACCTTTGGGAATCTGACCAATTATAGGATAGAGACCCTTATCTTCGAGGTGGTTAGGTTCCATGGGACCTACCACGCCATCATAGGACGTCCATGCTATGTGAAGTTCATGGCCGTCCCTAACTACACCTATTAGAAGTTGAAGATGCTGGGTCCACGCGGGGTCATCGCTGTCAGCACCTTTATCCAGCGTGCCTATGAGTGCGAAGTCAAGAGCTATGAACATGCCACGACGATTATCGTCTCCGAAGAGCTCGCGACCATTAGAGAGGAGATCATCGAAGGAGCACCCGACCCCAAGCGGTTGACCAGGTCTTTCTAGCTCGTGGAGGGAGCCAAGGAGGTCCTCATGGACCCTAGCAACTTCGAGGGCAAAGTGGTGCGCATCGACACCACACTTTCCTCTAAATAGGAAAGCGCGCTCGTCAACTTCCATCGCGCCAACAGAGACATCTTTGCGTGAAGACCCTCGGACATCCCAAGCATTCCGAGAGAAGTCACTGAGCACGCCTTGAAGATCAGGCCAGGCTCTAAGCCAGTGAAGCAGCGCCTACGTCGCTTCGACGAGGAGAAGCGTAGGGCCATCGGCGAGGAGATTACGAAGCATTTGGCGGCCGGATTCATCAAGAAAGTGTATCATCCTGAGTGGTTGGCCAATCCCGTTCTTGTAAAAGAAGAGCGGAAAATAGAGAATACGTGTTGATTACACGGGTCTCAACAAGGCATGTCCAAAGCCATCAGGAATCTGAAGTCGGTCACCAGCTGACCCATGCCGGACCCCCATGAATGGGATACTAGGGCTCCACTCGAACCAGCCCGTTAACAGCTAATCGAGCACCATGGTTCGTCCACCGAGGAAAACATGGCACGGCTTAACCCTCCATTTTGTCAAAAAAGGCTTGAGGGAGAACGATTGCAAGACAAGGTGACCCCTCGATTGGACCCTTGCAACGTGCGGGGCTCGGGGGGAATTGGACTCACGAAGAGACCGAATACGTGGTCGCATGACAACGGTAGATCGATCGGGTCCTAAGAGGGGCCAGAATTAAGGAAAATCCTCTCTGGTCTCCAAACAAATCCCACAGCTACACGCCCTCGAAAGAAGTCTGGTCGCAACAGAAAGGGATCGTAACCCACCAAGGCGTCCCGCGGACAGCAGAAGATTGAAGCCCTCGAAGTCCCTCCACCCAAAAAAGCCTACGAAGGTGTATCCTACTCCTTCATAGGCTCAGGGGCTACTAGATGGTTTCTGCCTCGCTAGAGCCCTCGGGCACAGGCCCCATGTCGCCCAACCCTGAGGGTATGGGAGCTGTCTCGATCAACCCCTCGAGCGTGAGCTCCGCCTCGTTCGATGGGGCCTGTACCACCCTCAACCACTACGGGTCCAAGCGTGTGGGCCTAGGTCAAGCCTCTGACACCAGAAGGGGTGCAGGCATGCCTTGACGTGACCCGTGGCCACGACAGGACATGCCCTGGGGTTTGCAATACCAATAGTGATGGGTACATGAGCGCTGTGTTGCCTAATCCCTATACGGCCGCTGATAGACACGTCGGTTCACCACGCCGTCCGTCGAGACGGGATGGAACGCCATGACCAATTGATGACGTCGAGGCATAGCACCAGTGGTGAACAGGAGTCCGACATGGAGCCGTCCCCATCACCATCTACAGCGTCGGCGAGACCCGTATGATGGAGAAGAAGGAAGCGGCGGTCCCAGAGGGCTTCTTCTCCTCGATTTTCTACCTCTTTCTCTCTCTCTTCTCTTTTTCTGATGTAATCTGCATCTTTCCCTTTTTCTATAAAAGGGGAACACAACGCAACACAACACAAGGGAGATAGGCACGAGCACACGGCTGAGCAGCTGAACAAACTCTCAGCACTTTTCAATCCTTCCACCAGAGACCTAGGATCCGCTTCCTCTCTCGCCCATCTGTAACCCCTACTACAGACAATGTTGGCAACACGAGCAGCATCAGATTAGACGTAGGTACGTTCTGTCCGAACCAGTATAATCTTTGTGTCCTCCGAGCACACAATTCGAGCTAGACGCGCAAACTAGAAATTTACGAGCTGGTGATCCGATACACCGACAGATATCTTGATTTAAGAGAAAACAGAACTTATATTTTTATGAAAGTGATTTACACCATGTATGATAAAGCGCGAGGTATTTTGTTTAAATAATACTCCCAATGTTACAAATTACAAGTTGTTTTAGCTTTCTTAAGCACATAGCTTTTTCTATGCACCGAATGTTGAGCCCACGGCTGTGGGTCGTATTCTTGTATTGGGCCGGAGGATGTCGGTGGCGTGTGTCGCGTGGCTAGCAGTATATAAGCTGAGCCCCGTCTCTTGTAACGAACAACGAAGAACAGAAATCTGAAATCGTCCCCAACTTCCTGACTCCCACGGACATCAGCCGTGTTCTATCTGTTCTTCCCGAAATTCTTTGCTACGTTTCTCCCCAATTCCAACTCAGTTAGACTGTCTCCAATGGCGTAGGTAAACGCAGACCCAAACGCAAAATGCATACGGCACAATGTTTTGGGTTCCGAAATCACGCTCCAACGGAGAAGGCAAACACGGCAGCCATTTTGCGTAGCATCCGACTCGCAAGGCAAAAAAGCGTCTTCGTTCTCGACGACGCAAAACGAGAGAGGGAGAGGGAGCAGGTGCGGGGCCCGGCACAGGGGCGGGGCAGCAGGTGCGCCACCGCAGCAGGGGCAGCCCTCGCCCTATGCCGGTGCGCCGCCGCAGCAGGGGTAGCCCTCGCCCTGCGCCACGCCCGCGCCCTCGCTGCGGCCCACCTCCCCGCCGGCGCGCGCCCTGCTCCGGTGAGCCGCCACGCCGAGGGGCGCCCGCGCCTGGGCCCACCAGCGCCTCTGCGCCACCACGCCGGTGCGCCGCCGCAGCAGGGGTAGCCCTCGCCCTGCGCCACGCCTGCGCCCTCGCTGCGGCCCACCTCCTCGCCGGCGCGCGCCCTGCTCCGGTGAGCCGCCACGCCGAGGGGCGCCCGCGCCCGGGCCCACCAGCGCCTCTGCGCCACCACGCCGGTGCACCGCCGCGCCGAGAGGTGCCCTCGCTTAGGCCACCAGCGCAAGACCGCCGAGTGTGGACGGATGCATCTGCTCCTTTCTCCGTCCCAGTGCGGTCAACGAGTCGAGCAAGACAGAGAGAAAAGAGAGGAAGGGAGAGAAAGAGAAGAGAGGGGAAGAGGGCAGGGAGGCAGAGCGGAGGCTCCTGGTCACCGGCGGCTGGCCCGGGGCAGCTGGGCAGCGACGGTCCTCGGGAGGAGCTAAGCAGGACGGGGAAGAGAAGGCAGAGGGGGAAAAAAGAAAAGCAGAGCAGGAGAGAGGAGAGGGCAGCGGGATTTGGGGCTTCCTGTTCGGTCATCCGTCGGAGGATGAAGGAATAGGTGCGTAGCTTTTGTTACTGTGGCGTTACCTAAACCGTGAAATGAGTATTCGATTTGAGTCACCTTGTTGGAGTCAGTCTTATCTGTGACCCTAACACCCGAATATATAACAAAAGCTACACATACATAAAAATATCAAAACAACTTATAATTTAGAACCAAGGAGTAGAAAATTTCTTGTCTCAGAGATCGTGTAACAAGGATCACAACTATTGCAAAGGGATATCATACCGCTAAACAATAAAACATGTAAATAAATGTGCATCTTGTTTTTCAATTAGTCAAATCTTTTTTAGTTTAACTATATATAAAAGGAAATAGTAATATTTATACTCCATAATAAATATTATTGTGCACTATATTTTTTTAATAAACGTTAATAGATATAAATGTTTATAATATTTTTTATAAATCTAGCTATAATTAGCTACGGAGGGAGTAGAAAAAGACTAGCGTATCCAACTGCTACGAATAATCATTTTGAAAGTCCAAACAGGCCGTCGCGCTGTCAGCACGTTCAAAACACAGCAATCACACCCGTGCATACACTGCTCAAGTCGACAGCACGCGTAAGCCAAGCAGCACACATTTCGCGATGAAAACAGTCGCCGTGAAAACTCACACTTGTTTAGATTCCAAGTTTTTTCGCTCTCTCTTCATCACATTAAATCTTTAGATACATGTATAGAGTATTAAATATAGATAAAAAAAATTAATTACATAATTTAATTATAAATTACGAGACGAATCTTTTAAACCTAATTAGGTCATAATTAGACAATAATTATCAAATACAAACGAATGTGCTATAATGTCAAAAAAAACTGATTTCTAATCATAATCTAAACGAGGCCCTAATCTCTCTCCGGCTTTTTTCCCGATTTGACGTCAGACATGACGGCCACCAGACATCGCCTCTCCTTTCTTTTCCCTACTTCACAACCCTACCCTACGCAGCTACGCTAGCTCTATGCGATCTCATCTCGAATCGCACGGAGGCTGACGGGGTTGAACAAGCCTCGCTGAGGTCTTGTGTAGTTCAATTTTTTTTTTCTAAAAAATACTACAATAGTCATTACATCAAATATTATGATACATATATGAAGTATTAAATATAAATAAAAAATTAAACTAATTACATAGTTTGATTGAAAATTACGATACAAACATTTTGAACTTAATTAGTTTATAATTAAATACTAATTACCAAATAAAAATAAAAATACTACCCTAGCCAAATTCCTAAATTTCTTCGAACCGGCTCGAAACGAATAAACGAAAAGGATGCAGGTTCCTTTCCGTCTCCACCCACTGTTCCTGTTCCCCTCCTACTATTATTTATCCCCAAATTCCTCTTTACTATACTGTAGTACTACTGCAAAAGATCTCAAAGCCGAAGCAAGCAAATCTCTCATGCTTATTAGCCCTAGCTAGCTACCTAGCCCTTTTCTTTCTCCTCTCCGGCCGTCTTCGTTACCCAGATCACGAAACCTAGCTAGCTAATTACTGACGATGGAGGATCTCTCGGATCTTGGAGGCCGCGGCCACCCGGGTGCTGCCAGGCGGCCCGCGGCGCCATCATTTCCGTCCTCTTCTAAAGTCTCCGTGCAAGTCTACACCGTCCCAAGCAGCTCAGCTGCCGGCGGTGAAGCAGCCCGAGCTCAAGGTGTTGCACTTGCACCAATGATCCATGCGTCTAGCGTCGGTGATCATGGCGGCCGCGTTGCTGATCTAGATCCCATGAAGGCCAAGATCGTCTCCCACCCTCGCTACCACCGCCTGCTCACCGCCTTCTTGGACTGCCACAAGGCACGCGCGCCCATCGATGACCCTTAGCGTCAACTTTAACGCGCATGCACATGTTCATTATTCTTGTTGCATCGTTGCTGTCCTTCGTAGATTACATGTGTTCAATTCATTCCTGTTGCACGTGTTCACCTTACTCAGGTCGGCTGCCCGGCGGAAGCGGCCGAGGAGATCTCGGCGGCGGCGAGGGAGCGCGAGGCATGGCAGCGTGCAGCCGCGGGCGACGCGCACAATACAAGGCCGGACCCAGAGCTCGACCAGTTCATGGTGGAGTACCAAACATGCATGCATGCTTGTACACGATGAGACAGATGACACACTAGCTCTCGTCGTCCCTGGGATCATGCATATGCCCTATATGAGGATGCGGGATCTTGAAGAAGCTAATAATAGCTAGTGTTTATTCGGTTAAATATATATATATATATATATATGTTTGGCGTTTGATATGTGAAAGTTTTGTATTGTGACATCAGGAGTCGTACTGCGAGCTGCTTGTGGCGTGGAAGGAGGAGCTGACCCGGCCGCTCCGGGAGGCCAAGGAGTTCCTGACGACGGTGGAGTTGCAGCTCAACTCCATTACCAACACCGGGCCACCCATGGGAGCTCTCATCTCTTCAGCTGCAGGTGATTAACCTTCAGCTTTACCCGTTAACTGTCTAAATCCGTCAATCAATCACCGGTTAAGTCCATATTAATTACCTCGTCATATCAGCAAAATAGTCACCACAGTAGCCGTAGATTAACAGATTTTCCTTGTCTTTTCATGAAGCGAATAGATTGTCAGAGTGTTTGTTCTTGTGAAGACTAGTGCTACATGCTAGCACAACGTTTTCCTTTTTTTTTTTTCATATTGCTAACAAAGCGATACTCCTAGCACAAAGTACATAAGCTATGCGTTTCTCAAGTCACGACGCCCACGAGTTAAAAAAAAAAGTCACGACGCTCCCGTAACGATCAGAATGGAGTATATGTCAATTTGTTGCCAAGGTCTATGTGACACTATATCTTGGAGCACTCCCTCAGTAAAAAAAAATCATTCTCATTTTTTGAGTCCATATAAATCTTAAATTTAACCAAATTAGATGATTTTTATGAATAATAGAATATATAGTTTTATAATAAACCTATTTAGAGATACAAATGTTAATAGTCTTTTCTAGTTTAACTTAGTCCAAAGCTAGAATGGTATTCTTCTCGAGATGGAGGTAGCACTTGCTATTTACTCCTACCAATCTCTCAGGGTGCAGCAGTACTACTTCCATTCAGAATGAAAATAATCTTATGTTTGATTTAACATATATAAAAGTACTAATACTTATGTTCCGTAATCAGTATCATTATACAAATTATGAAATTTATTTTATAATAAATATATTTTTAAAGGTACAAATATCAATATATTTTTTTTAAAGAGTTAAATTTTAGAGTTTGATTTCTCCAGAAATGCGACTTTTATTTTTCTTAGTAATTCGGACGGAGGAGTACTTCGTAGCGTACCAAAGTGATGAACAGGGCATCACTAGTCTACATGCTAGCTATATATAGGCTACGTATAGTCCGTCTTGCGCACATGTCTGGTCTCATATACTGGTCCTGACGTTAAAGTTTTGCTTTTTTTTTCTGATTATAAACGTGAAGAAGCTTGCCCTTTGGGGCAAATCCTGTGCTTGGATTGTTACTGGGACTTTGACAGTAGTGCTATTTAACTTGAGTGTCCAAATAACTGTTCTTCCCTCTTAAAAATGTCAAAAGAGCAGCTCATGCAACCGGTGCATTTTTATCTTCGCTAGATAGCTATCATAAAATCATCTAATTAAGTTGATGACCTAGGTCATCAGATAGAATAGTGAAATAAGTGCATCATCAAAAACTAAAGAGAGAGAAAAATTTGATGACATATAGGATTTTCCCCCCATATGTGACCCTTTTGAACAAATGATATCCGCCATCCTAAACAACAACAACAAAGCCTTTAAGTCCTAAACAAGTTGAGGTAGGCTACAGTTGAAACCCAGCAGAAGCAATCAAGGTTCAGGCACGTGAATAGTTGTTTTCCAAGCACTCCTATCTAAGGCAAAGTCTTTGTCTATATTTCATTCTTTCAAGTCTCCTTCTATTGCCTCTACCCAAGTCAACTTCGGTCTTCCTCTGCCTCTCTTCACGTTACTATCCTGGCTTAGGATTCCACTATCCGCCATCCTAAAATTCTACAAAATTCTTAAGGAATAGCTCAATCAATTGGAATTTTAGAGGAAATCTAATATGAGGCCCAATCTCTTGAAAACTTCCTTTATATTTATGTCTTCTCTTTCTAATTCATGTGTTTCTCCTGTTCTATATTCAAATTCTTTTTCAGAAACTTTCATGCGTTTGCAATTCCTCTGCTGTATCCAAATGTCTGTAAAGACCAAATGCTGTTTTTTTTCTTTCTATTCCTATATTTTAGATGTTCTATGTTCTAGAGATTCTTGTTTTACAAGTGTGTGCCGGGCATTAAGGCTCAACATATAAGATCTCAGCGTCTCTTGTCCCACTGTTATTTGACATGTTAACAAATCTATAGTCATGTAGGGCGATTACTAGGTGCATAATAATATTTTGAGAAAATTTTCTATTTGACACTAGAAAAAGTACAACTTTCTTATTTGGCACCCAAACTCAAATTCTTTCCTATATGTCCTCGTCTCAAGTTTTTCATTTCTATTTGACACTTCCGTTAGTTTGGAGTTATAACGGTGTTAAGTGCTAGAGAAAAAGACCATTTTACCCCTGGCGTTTTTCTTCCCAGTTATTAACATGCTGGTTATTGCTATCTTATTTGGACGTTTTTACTTTCAAATGTTATGTTTTCCTTTTTCAATTGCTTCTATAAAATAAAGGAAGGAGCGTAATCTTATAATTACTTTTAAATGTGTTGAGTTCAATATCAATCATTTAGGTACATTATACATAACAATAAAATAGAACTATCTGAGCACATTTTTTTAGTTTAGTTACGTATCGCATGCATGATAGCTAGCTTCTTCCAGCTTGGTCGTAAACGATCGTAAATTTCCAGCCAGAACATTATTTTTCACTCACACCAAACCAGCCAGCGGTAATAATCCACGATCGTATACGATCGTTTCAGCCCCAGCCGAACAGGCTGTTCATTTATTTTCTGATTCTCGACGACGACACGTGAGCCTGCACGCGCGTCTCCACTAGCTCATGTACACACGCTAACTTTTCTCTTCTTCTTCGTGTGATCAAACCATCGAGGCAACAATGTATGGACACGCATCTTCAAGTAACTGGCTCGCTTACTTTCTTTTAGCACGCACAGGCTAACAGCGGCTTCACAGCAGCCTTGGCTGTGCCGGGCTTGGCCACAGCACTAGTACAGAAAACATTTTTAGAGACGGTCAAAAGTGATCCTCAGATACGGTTTTAAAATCGCTACTATGCCAGCGATTGTAAAAATAAGTGATTTTCAGAGGCGGTTCTGAAAATCGATTTTCGAAGGCGGCTGACTTAAGTCAACAGTCGCTAAAAATAATTTTCAAAATTTTTAATAATCATTTAGAGTCTAATAAAAATAAGAAAAAAAAATATTTCTAATGGAGCCCGAAAGGCTGAGGATCGGCACAACTCACATGATTTATTTTTCACTTGTTTTGAATATAAGTGCCGACACCTAGGATTCGGACCCACAACCTCTCCCTCGCGCGATCCCTCCCCTACCACTACACCACACAATCACTTATGTCTAGTTCTACGATGCTGTCCATTTGTACTAATATGTACGAATCTTGTAATTAATATTTTAACTCATAAACAATCTTAAATGAGAAAATTTTCAACTACAAAGTTTTAAATCTCGTCGAGCGCTACAACTTTGATATAGAACATTTCTCCATCCAATGTCATTTGAAAAATTCAAAAATTCAAAATTCAAAATCTGAAACTTAATTTATATATTTGGAACCATAAATGATCTCAAACAAAAAATTTATCATCTACAAAGATTTAGATCTCTTCGAGCTCTATAATTTTGATATAAAGTTTGTCTTCATCTGACTTCATTTAAAAAAGAAATGAATTTATTTGTGCTGTAACTATTTTTAAGGACGGTTGACTTAGTAACCGCCTCTGAAAATCACTCATTTTCAGAGACGGTTGACATAAGCAACCGTCCTTGAAAATAGCATTTTCAGAAGCGGTTAACTTAACAGAACCGCCTCTGAAAATGGATTCATTTTTAGAGGCGGATTTCTTAATGGAACCGCCTCTAAAAATTGATTTCTAGCAACGGTTGTATAGCTACAGTGTCTCCCGTGAAGGTTAGTGATGGCGTGCTAAGACAACCGCTTCTGTTAGAAAAGGGAGGCGCCTCTAAAAAATCATTTCTATACTAGTGCAGCAGCCCTGCTGGCTCGGACCTGGGCACGTTGGCCCTGGCCGCGCCCAGCCTCAGAGCCCGTGCTGGCTGCCTGTTCCTTGTGCTTAAAGGGTATTTCAGTCTTTTCCCATTGCCTCACTAGGAGATTTAACGGTGTTTCCTCACAGAATTAACGGAAGTGTCAAATAAGAAAGAAAAACTTGAGGCGGGGACAAATAGGGAATAATTTGAGTTTAAGTGCCAAATAAGAAAATTGTACTTTTTCTGATGTCAAATAGAAAATTTTTTCTAATATTTTTGAAATTTGAATGTGAAACAAGGAAGCACAAACATGGTTATATAAGTAACAAAGGATCTTTATTCTGCTTTCATTTTTTATCAATTACAGTTGTACTGTATACATAAATAATATAAATAACTTGTTTGTATTGCTTAGCTTGTTTAGTGTAAAATCAGCCTCGGTACATGGCAATAATGTAGGCTGGATTATTGGGACCTCTTGTTGGAATCTATATCTATATATCAATAAAAGCAAACCCATTTTTCTTTATGAGAACACGCCGTAGCGCATATTTCATTAAGCAGATAGAGTTTTGAAAACAAGCCATGGTAACGACATGGTTACCAAAACCTAGCACTACTGGATTCACAACCAAAGATTATATTTTAGCAAATTTTGCGACAAAGGGCAAAACGAACTACAACCTCGCCAAGATCAGCCCCAGGCATCTGTTCCCTGCCGAGCACCAGCGCTCGGCCTCCTCCTGCATCGCGAGAACCAGCAGCCTAGGCGTGGATGCAACAGCATTAAAGGTACGGGAGTTCCTTTCTTTCCACAACATCCAGCCCACCAGGAAAATAAGCGAATCAAAGCCACGTCGCAGCGATTTTTGAACTGTCTTTCTAGACCGCAACCACCATTCCAGAGCTGCCTCTCCATCATCAGCTGAAGGCACCTGCAGCCAAATTCTTGCAAACCAAATGTGCCAAACTTCCCTACTGAAGCTGCACCCAATTAGAATGTGATCCATCATTTCAGGTTCTTGATCACACATGATGCAATCGTTGGAGGGTTGCAAGCCGTGGCGGAAGCGGCGATCACCAGTCCAGCAGCGCCCGTGCATGGTTAACCAGAAGAAGAAGCGAACCTTCGGCGGAGCCGGCGTCTTCCAAATCTGCTTGGCGCCAAGAACCGGTGAGGATCCGAGGAACATGGCACCATAGGCTGAAGCTGCTGAGTAGGATCGATCAGCGGTCAGTCTCCAAGTGAACGTGTCAGGTTCCTGTGATAACTGCACATCATCGATGAGGTCGCAAATGAGATCGATTTCGAGCAGAAGCTGCAGAGAGGGCGGTGCAGCAATGTGCCGGACCCAAGCACTCCCATCCAAGGCCTCGGCGACAGTAGCCATCTTGTTCCTTGCGCGCACCGCAGCGAACACGGTAGGTGCAAAGGACTCGATGTTGACCCCCCTGATCCATTTGTCCGTCCAGAAGTACGTTGACCGACCATTTCCCAGGTTTAGGACAGTAGCCGCCTGGAAAAGTGCCAGAGCCGCCTTCTCCTTGGTCGCCGGCCGGCGTCCGAGTCGGCGATCATGCCAGACCCATCATACACGCAGCGCAATGCCAACACGCCTCAGGTCCGAGATACCCAGCCCACCCAACTCCTTGGGCAAACAGACCCGCCCCCATGCCACCTTGCAAAGACCACCAGCAACCTTATCAGTTCCTGCCCATACGAATGCCCGTCTCAGCTTATCAATCATGCCAATTGCCCAAGGTGACAAGCAAAGGGCGATGGAAGTATGAATCGGGATGGCCGAAAGGGTAGCTTTGACAAGCGTCGTTCTGCCAGCTACATTGAGCAAATTTCCTTTCCAGCCTGGGATTCGCTGAGCCACTTTGTCAATGATGTACTGCTCCTCAGAGCGCTTGAGTTTGTAGACTGATAGTGGAATTCCAAGGTACTTGCATGGGAAAATTTGAACTGTACAGGACAGTACTCCCTGAACCCTTGCCATATCGTCTTCTGAGCAGTGTATAGGTGTGGCAATACTTTTGTCCAGGTTGGAGAAAAGACCCGAAGCAAGACCAAAAATTCCGAGCACCGCTTTGACAGTTAGCAGGTCCTGTTCATTTGGCACTACGAACATGACCAAGTCATCATCATATAGGCTAACACGGGAGCCATGTAATTCAGCGATGGGTGTCAGCAACCCCTGTCGTTCCACCCAGCCAAGAAGATGGTTTAGCACCTCCATCACAAGGACGAAAAGCATTGGCGACAGGGGGTCCCCCTGACGCAGCCCCCGAGAATGGCAGATCCTCCTCCCTGGGCGTCCATTAAGGAGTATCTTGGTGCTTGACGTCGACAGAATAGCGGAAATCCAGTTTCTCCATCTCAAGCCGAAACCCATGCGCTGGAGCACCTCAAGCAGGAAAACCCAAGCAACCGAGTCAAATGCCTTTGCCACATCAATTTTGAGCAGGACACAAGTAGAACGCCGCCTGTGTAGCTCCTTGCACGACAATTGTACATCCCGAAAGTTGTCATGTATACTCCGTCCCTTGATGAACGCACTCTGGTTGCCTTGCACCAATTGGTCTAGCACCTTCGCAAGTCGGTTAGCCATACATTTAGTTAGAAGCTTGCCAAAACTGTGTATAAGGCTGATGGGGCGGTAGTCCCTGATTTCTTGTGCGTGGTCCTTCTTCAGTAATACCATAAAAGCATCATTTAAGTGGTACAGGCTTCTGAAATCAAGCGACCAGAAGGCGTTGAACGCATGCATGATGTCTCCCTTAGTCGTTTCCCAGGTCAGCTTGTAGAAGAGTCCAATGAAACCGTCCGGACCTGGCGCCTTTTCATTTGGTAGGTCTTTGATCATATTCCACACCTCATCCTCAGAAAACAGCCCCTCCAACTCAAGCAGCTGAAAAGAGGGTACGCCAATTACATGCATGTTAATGCACCTAGACCTCTCAAAGTTGGTTCCCAGAAGCCCATTATAGTAATCATAGAGAGCCTGACTCATGGATATATCGGAGACAACCTGGGCCCCCTGTACCCGAAGTGTGTCAATCCTGTTCTGCCTCCACTGATGGCAGGCTTGCAAATGATAGAACTTCGTGTTGGCATCACCCTCCCTCAGGAAAAGGATCCTAGAGCGCTGCCTTGTGATTGTCCGCTGAAAGGTTCTTGTTTGGTTTTGGTAATTGAGTGACAACTTAGATGGACTAATTGTGTTTATGTGAGATACACAGGTGATTAGTCCACAGGTACATGTGTGTGAGCAACACATGCCATGAAGGTAAAAATGGCTTAGAGATGTTGCAAAGCTCACACATATGATGATGAAGGAGCTTATTGCACATGAGACATGACATTGAGTCATGTAATCAAGGTGGAGAAGATCAAGACAAGACTTGGCTTGATGGACCGGTTGCAAGCGTGAAGGGCAAGTCGAAGGCTTTGGAGGGATGGACCGCGTGGCGGTGAAGCTTGAGCAAGACTTGGCGTCGATGGACGATGGCAACGGTGAAGAGCAAGTAAAGTCAAGATCGATGAACCAATATGATCATATGATGATATGAAGTGGATCATATCATTGTTGATCGTGTTGGTGCATGTGTTGCGTCAACATTGAAGGAGATAGAATGGAATGCGCAATGCAAAGATATAACCTAGGACATTTCATTTCACCGGTCATAGGTGTGTAGAGAAGTTTATGACCGGGTTTAGAATAGATGGCCGTACTATCAAGAGGGGCAAACTTGTTTGCATATCGGTCATCTAGTGCCACTCGAGTGATCTAACTTTACATTGTCGCTAGGATCGAGTGGCGTGGCAAGTTGAGTGGCTAACATTCTTTGGGAAATGATTGTGAAATGCTAACACATACACATGGTGGTGTACACTTGGTGGTGTTGGCATATTTACAAAGGAGCTGGTGTTGGCACATTTACAAAGGAGGTGGTGTTGGCGCTTTCGGGAAAATGGAATGCCTATTTTCTATTGCGCTGGATGCAAATTCTTGTGGTTGGCTCATTGGAGCAAAGGGTGAAGAAGTTAGAAGTGAAAACGAGTTGATCGCGAAGATGCTGGCGTCGGTCAACTGACCGGACGCTAGATCTGAAAGCACCGGACGCTGGCAGGCTGCGTCCGGTCAGGCTGACGTACGGTGACGCAGAAGCTGGAGTATGACCGGACGCTGGCTGCGTCCGATCAGGTGTGACCGGACGCGTCCGGTCGAGGTCGGTACCTTACTGGAAACGACCGGACGCTGGGGGTTCAGCGTCCGGTCAGTTGAAGTTGCTGCGTCCGGTCAAGTCAAGTGACCGTTGGAACTGGGACATGTGGCCGTCTGCGGGCGACCGGACGCTGAGGTCCAGCGTCCGGTCAACACGACCGGAGCGTCCGGTCGGCCCGATCGTTGCCCAGTGAAGGGGTAACGGCTAGTTTAGCCCTTGGGGCTATAAATAGAAGTGGCCTTCGGCCATGGCTGGTGTGGAGCACCTTGGGAGACTTTGTGTCCATGCTTGAGAGTGCTTAGGAGCCCTCCATCTCACACATACTTGATAGCGATCATCCGATTGTGTGAGTGAGCGATTCTAGTGCGATTACATCGTGAGGTTGCATCGAGTGGCACTAGGTGATCGAGTTGCAAGCCGGTGGTGCTTGTTACTCTTGGAGGTTGCCACATCCTAGACGGCTTGGTGGTGGTCTCCGTCGAAGCGCGCAAGAAGCTTGTGCGTCGCTCCGGCGAAGTGCTTGTGAGGGGCATTGTGCTCGCCCTGCGGGAGCCGCGAAGAGCAACTCTAGTAAAGCGTGTCATTGAGCTACCCTCACTCAAGGGGTAGGTTCTTGCGGCGCCCGACGTGTGGGCTTAGCGGGTGATGCTAATTAGCCGCCGAACCACCAAGTGAGCGGTCGACACAACGGGGACTAGCGTGTTGGCAAACACGTGAACCTCGGGAGAAAAATCATAGTGTCAACCTTGTTCTTCCCGTTGGTTTGCATCCCCATTACACAAGCTTGCAATTACTTTTATACATATTAAGCTTGTGTAGTTGCTCTTGTAATTAGATAGCTTGTGTAGCTTGCTAATTACCTTCTTGCTTGTGTAGCATAGAAGTAGCTCCCTTGCGTGGATAATTTGGTTTTAGTAACCTTGTTAGTCACATTGCTTAGTTTGTGTAGCTAAGTATTTGCGCTCTCTAATTAGGCATCTTTTGCCTTGTTATTGAGCATTGCTAGTGAGCATCGTTAGCTTTGTGCTCTTGCTTACTAGCATGTGTAGGAGCTCCCTTGTTGTTTAAAGTACTAGTGGCATAGGTTTGTGTAACCTTGCTCCTAGAATTGGTTAGGTGAGCTCTAACTAGCCCGGCACCTTTGTTGCATAATTGTTATCTTTGCAAGGTGCTAGTGAACATATATAGTGGGGTATAGTCTTGGCTAGACCGATAGTTTTAATTCCGCATTTGTATCGGTTAGCCGACGCGATTAAGTTTTAGAAAAGACTATTCACTCCCCCTCTAGTCCGCCATCTCGACCCTTCATCCGCGCGAGCGAGGCCAGGCCCAAGGTCTTGGCCTTGAGGGACCTGTACATGTTTAGCTCCCAGTCATGCAGATTCCGCCTCTCCTGCTCTTCATCAAACCGGAATATGAGCTCACGAGCCACAGCAAGCTGCAGCCGAATGCTACCCACCTTGGAGTTGCTCCATCGACGTAGCTCAATGGCAACCTTGCGAAATTTTTGGTCTAATCTTCGAAATGGATCAACCCCCTCAACCGTTGAAGACCAGGCACTCTCCACCACACCAGAAAAGCCTGGTATCTTTGTCCAGAAAGTCTCAAACCGGAAACGGCGCTGGACATCATAGAACGCAATGATCGTGAGCAGCAGCGGGCTGTGGTCAGAACATTCAGAGGACAGAGGCCTTAGAGTGTGTGAGGGGAACTCAGTAAGCCAGCCTACAGAGGCGAAGGCCCTGTCCAGCAGCCCGAGCGTTGGTCTGTCCCTGCGATTAGACCAGGAAAAAGATCTACTAACCATGTTGATTTCTTCCACCTGTACACTGTCAATGAATCTTCTAAATCTTGCCATGTTTCGACGATCAAGCCTGTCGTTGTTCTTGTCCTGGGCACGATAAATCATGTTGAAATCTCCACATATTAACCATGGCCCAGGCGAAGTGTCACGGAATTGCCTCAACTCCGCCAAGAACTCGACCTTCTGGGCGTCTTCCTGCGGTCCATAGACCCCAGTTAGCCACCATGGCGTCGACGTGGCACCCCTCTTCTGAAAGCGAGCTAAGATGGCGAAGCGTCCCTTGTTAATATCAGAGACAACCCAATCGTCCCTAACCCAGGCCAGTAAGATCCCGCCAGCCGCCCCAGTCGCGGGTAGGAAGTCATAATCGAAAGCAGGTCCTAGAATTTCATTCGCAAGCAAATTACATACGCTGGAGAGTTTGGTCTCCTGGATACACACACATGACGGCTTGTGCAGCAGCAGCAATTCGCAAACCACATTACGACGTGCGCGATCATTGAGACCGCGGACGTTCCAGATGACGCAACTGAAGGTCGTCGACATTGGATAACCAATTGGGCGACATCCGTGTGTGATGGCAGCGCTCAGAGCGCTGCGTCCTCCAGACCATGGAGGTTTAGGTCCACAGTTGTCAGGTCAATTCCATTTTCAAGGAAGAGTTGTAGTGCCTCCCTTTTCCTGGTCGACATATCTCCCCTGAATGCCAGCTTGATCTTCTTCTCAACCTCAGAGGCATGCTCACCCTCCGCCACAGCGACTCCCAGCTTCTTAAGGAGCAGCAGTTGCGCGTGCACCGTTGCATTTGGTGCCCTTGGCCTTGCTGCGATCCTGCCACTCCGTCGCAGCGACGGGATGGAGACCGGCGTTCGCGCCCGCCGAGGCCTAGGTCCCGCGCGGATCAGGGGCGTGTGCATGGGGACACACACCTCCGCCTCCAGCGCAGCCTGTGTAGCGGCTGCCGCATCCATGACAGTGGCCGCATCATTGGCCGCATCCACTACAGAAACAGGTTCCTCCACAGCGCTCTCATCCTCCTCATGAAGTCCAGCCCCATCAACAACTGGGCTGGCCGCAACATATGTGGTGGAGACAAGTTCAGCCTCAATCAGGTCCGCCCACCAGTCCACCGAGTTCGAGGTCGACCCGGAAGTGGCCCCCTCCTGACCAACACACGCTTGAGCACTGACATCATTTGAAAGCTCATTCACCGCCAGATCAGCCCACCAGTCCTGATCAACATGTACAGGTTCGAGTGTTGAAACACCCGCGTGGAGGAGCAGTGGCGCGACGTTCAGGAACCGCGCCACGACGCCGGTGGTAGGGGAGCCGAGCTGCCTATCAATCCACGGTGATGGAGTGTTGACCGTCGTAAAATTTGATGCCCACGTCCAAGGAGTACGCGGTGCAGACATCATCTCCCAACGCTCGGGAGCCTCCACAGACTCCTTGCGCGTGCCATGAACATCAGTGTGCCGAGCAACGACCTCCGGCGCACAGGGGCATCTGAACTCGCCCACCTGCACTGACATGGATGGATCACGTCCACCCGCTTCCTCTGGTGGGTAGTAGCATGTTGGGTGATAATTATTACAGTTGCTATCACCGGAGTCATCATCACTATCGCGCCGCAGTGCTGGCCAATGCTCCCCCCGGTCTTGAAAGTTATCATCAGCACGACCATCATCCAGGCCATCACTATCATCATTACGATCATCATCACCAAGTGAGGTAGGGGGTGTGGTCCAATCCTGGAAGGCGACCACCCTGATCCTAACCTGGTACTGCAAGAGGCGTGGCGGGGCAGGATTGCCCATAGCTGCAACAGGCAAAACAGGCTCCGGAATTGAGATGGTCTGCTCGTCTTCGATGAGATCCGGATGTTTGCACCATGCCTTGACAAAGAATTCTCGGTCGTCATCATCAGGTATGTCTCGAAGCCTTGTGATTTCAATCCCCGAGCAAGAAGGGCCCAGGATGATCTGGGCAGTAGCCACATTGCGCGCATGAAGCGGTACACGCAGCATGCCCACAACCACCTGAAAATTGAAGCTTTCTGCAGTGGCCAGTGAAGTTCGTTGCCAAGGTCTCCAGGTGAGGGGCAGAAGGTATCCACCCGGCCGCGAAGCAAGGACACGGTCACGGTCCGCACGCCGACGGAAACGTGCGATGAAATCTTCCGAGTGGTGCCGCCGCAACTCCACATCGTTCATCGTAAGCTCAAACTCAGAGTAGAGGAAGCTGTAGACTGTGGCCGTAGAAACCACCGGCCTGGTGCCCCCCACCAAGCCCACCAGGGCCAGCTCAAGCGCATCCTCGGCCGCCTGGATCTCCGTGGAACGCGGGATAACCACCGTGGGCGCGCGCGGGTCCCGAATAGCAGGGTCGGCAAGGTTCCTGGAGCCCCTGTCAAACTCCGAGCTGGTGCCGGCGGCGGGCTGGAAGACAGGTGGCGGAGGCGGCGGAGGTGGAGGCGGAGGTGGTGGGGGCGGCGACGGCGCAGCCGGTGGCGATGGATGCCGACAGCAGTAAGGCACCGACGTGGACCGCCCTGTTGACAACGAACCCCCGGAGACGGTGTCCGCCGAGTTGGGCCGATGGCGCGCACCATCCGGGCGTCGCGGCGCGACCCGGCGAGCGTCCCCAGACCGCCGCGGGGAGCGGCCACGCTTCACCCCAACAGCCGAGGAGCGGGGGAGTGGGCAGCTCGCAGCGTGGTGTCCCTCGCCCCAACAGTTGTAGCATCTCGGCCTGGCGCGGCACTGCGCCTTGACATGGCCCGGCTGGAGGCAGTTGAAGCACAAGCCCTCCAGCTCCGGTGGGACGGGTCTCGGCGGCGACCTTGGAGGACTGTGGCGCCTGTCGCAGCGCCTGGAACGCACCTGGAAGAACCCCTCCCGGTCCGGCTGTCCCCGAGGCCGCGCAGGGTGCGACGGCGGGGACCTCCCGCCCCGGACCAGAGCACGCCGCGGCGGTGGGGGCGGCAGATCAGGCACCACGGCCGGGTGGGAACGTCGCGCGGCCGCCATGAATCCCTCCGTGCGGCGCTTGCTGTGACGATGACGACGCGCCCGCTGACGCTTACCAGCAGTCTCCATCACACTCTTCCCCTTCCCCTGCGGCGGCGGCGTTGGCGACTCGGGCACATCAGAATCGGGATAGTCCTCCGAGTCACTGAGAGCCACACGCTCCATAGGACCACGGCCGAGGACATCTTCCCACTGTAGGTCGGCAGCCTCCGCCCGAAGCTCGCCCTCCGCCAGATCCGCCCAGGAACGACGCTGGGAGGGCCCCCCCCATCATCATCTCTATCCTTCATGGCCGCCGCTGAGCAGATGGCGGCGAGCAGCCTGCGGGCTGGGTGGGGGGCGGCGGCGCATGCGAGGAGGAGAGAGAGTGAGCTAGCACCAGGCGCTTGAAGGGGAAAACCGGTCGCTGACCGAGCGACTTAGCCGCAGCATCCACCAGCAGAAAGGTATGGTCCTAGGTCTTGCTTTGTTGATGCTTAGCGTCGTGAGTTGTAATTTGCCTTGTTAAGACTTGGAGATAGAGCTCGGCCTTTCCCGCAAGGCCGTCGCCCAACTCCAAAAGGAGAAGGAAGAGGCGGAGGAAAAAACCGAGAGGATCGCCGTGGATCTTGAACGTAAGTATCCAAACCCATTTTTCAATCTTATTAAGTATCACAACATCCTCCCACTAAGTACAGTTACTTTTCCCCAGGGCAATTCTAGCCAAAAAGATCATCGGGATCATCAAGGTTAACTTCATTACATAACATAGATTTTTTTTTAATTTATAACAGATACACACGGCTACATTCGTCCCTGCCCGATGGAAGCAATCCACATCCCGACTAAGTGCCACATCATCCCCCATAAATATAATTACTATTTTCAATCTGTCAACATATAAACCATACTATATTTGTTTGACCATCCCATTTTCCAATGATTCGCTATAATATCTATCAGATTTTTCTATAAGCTTGCCTAGTTTTGACCAAATCCGATGCAATAACACGTAGTATCCCATACATGCAACATCTTATTTTTAAGGTCTCGCGGCAACACGTGGGGTGTTCTCCTAGTATTTGTTAAAAACATAACCATGTAAGCTGATCTTCCAACTTAGGATATCTCATAAACAAGGAAATTAGTATATTCAAATTAATTAATGCATATGTGCCAATGATTCTTACAAGTCTAACTAGGAGTATATTACTTCTAATAACGTATTATTTTCCAAAAAGGTTTCAGAGTTCAACATATAACACCTATATATGCCTCCATTTTAACTCGGCACCTGAGAAAGAAGCAAGCTACTCTTATGGTGAACTTATTGGGAGGGGCTTTCTGTGTATAGTAAAGAACTATATTCTAAGCAATTTATTGGAAAGTATTACTGACTAAAAACTTGACTAAGCATCTGCAGTGTAGTCGTTTGTATCATGCATTCTACAGAAGGATAGTTACAAAGAGATCAAGTTGATGTGCTGGTGTCTGATTAGGAATGTTTGGTTTGTGATAACTAAGTTCGGCATAAAACTTTACCAAAGGTTAGTCTTGCCACACTTTTGTGGCAAGAAATTTTTCTAACCTTAGGATAAATTTGGCAAAAAAATGTTTCCATGACAGGTGGGCCAGGCAGAGTTCTTATAGGCAAGGTGAAATTGTTTCTGCCTAATCTTAAATGAGGCAAGGTTAGGTGCCAAATGCATGCCCTTAAGACCTAGCCAACAAGTCTACTATACAAGCTATATATAATTATATATACACGTGTGCGTGTTTGTAATGCTTGTTAGGGTACCATGGAGAGCATCTCCAATAGCGTAGTTAGTTACTATTATAGTATTATCGATAAGAAATATACATGTCACTAATAGATAGCACAATAGATTGATATTAGATGACATGTCCAGTTACTAAACTACATACTGCTAGTTCTCCTAATTTTCTATGGGTTCAAGTCATAATGTTTGAAGGGCGGGCCTGGTGCAAGCGGTAGAGTCTTACCGCCTGTGACCGGAAGGTCCCGGGTTCGAGTCGCGGTCTTCTCGCATTGCACAGGCGAGGGTAAGGCTTGCCACTAACACCCTTCCTAAGACCCCGCACAGAGCGGGAGCTCTCTGCACTGGGTACGCCCTTTCAAGTCATAATGTTTATATAGATCCATGTTGGGAGATGTGACATGTGAGTAGAGTATGTACTATCCCTCCCGTTTCAAATTATAATTCGTTGTGACTTTTTTGTTACATCAATTTTGCTATGTATTTAGATATAACGTATGTCTAGATACATAGCAAAAACTGTGTACTAGAAAAGTCAAAGCGACTTATATCGGGGGAGTAATTAACTAGAGCTAGGGGTAGTCAACTTGTATCTCTATTCTCTCCTCAATAGTTCTCTGTGAGCCATAGGCAAAAAAGACTGATGTAAACATTTGTGCCACTGTTCTTAGTGTTTGTGTTAATTCGCTCATTGATGCATTAATGCCACTGTAATCATTCCGCCAGTGCGTTGATTATTGTTCATGTGAGGCGTAAACCTAAGTAAATGCTATTTAACATTTGGCTGTACGAGAAGATGAAACTGGAGTAGATATGTCCGACGATGACCAAGTAGAAGGCAGCGGTGGCATGGAGGCAGAAGCAGCCCTCGGCATAGACCCTTGCTCTGATGACAAGGAGCTCAAGAAGCAGCTCCTCAGGAAATACAGCGGGTGTTTGGGCAACCTGAGAAAGGAGCTGTGCAAGAAGAGGAAGAAAGGCAAGCTCCCCAAGGAGGCCCGGCAGAAGCTGCTCAGCTGGTGGGAGCTGCACTATCGATGGCCCTACCCCTCGGTACGCATACGCAATTACACAGGCACACATATATAGCTAAATGGTTGCATGCATGCATGGAAATTCCGAGCCACGCTATATACTACTCGTGTGCACATACATATATGGGGGTGAGATGGATGATGGAGCGGCGGTACTGCGGTGCCGCGCCATTGTTGCATGCATGCATGTGCAGGAGATGGAGAAGATCGCACTGGCGGAGTCGACGGGGCTGGAGCAGAAGCAGATCAACAACTGGTTCATCAACCAGCGGAAGCGGCACTGGAAGCCGTCGGAGGAGATGCAGTTCGCGGTCATGGATGGGTTCCACCCAGCGCCACCCAACGCCACCGCTCTCTACGTCGACGCACGCCTCGTGGGAGCAACGCCGGCGCCGGAGATGTTCTATGCCCGGCCGGAGCATGGGGCTCATGGCTTCTGGCACAATTGATTAAGCCACGCTACCGTGCAGACTGCAGTATTGCAGTGTGCGCCTGCAACCTGCATGCCGCAGCTTAGCCTATAAATATGAAGGATATGCGATCGACTGAACTGAAGATCAAGGAAGACACCTGCTACTGCATTAAATACTGTGCCGCCGAGAAACTTTACATGTCATGGACTGCAAACAGTGTACCTCCTTAGTGTTACAGGTTTGCAGCATTTTGCATATATAATGCTCGTTAAGTTAATTTCTGATGGATCGGATCAGTTATGATTAAGATTTAATTCCCCATAGTACATATAGCTAGCTCACAATCGATATGAAAACCAAATTGTAAGTGTCAAGTGACCCGATTCTGGATGCTTCAATAGGCAGCGATGACCGTTGGTTGCTCGATACAGGCGGCAACTGGAGTGCATGCTGTTGGTGTTGCGGCAGTGCGCGAACGTGACGGGCACAGTGGCGTTGGCCTTCAAACCTTGCATGCATGTATCGGTATCGTTGGGGGTTGTGGCCGTTTTTCAGCTTAGTTCTGCTCACGCATGGCCTTGGCCATTGCCACACCGTAGTTTATGTGTATCATAAGGTCTTGCTCGGCTGCATTTCCGCATCAATGGATGCAGCTGTTGCTGCTTGTTGGTTTGTACTGTTGATGATAAGTGGTGGTGATGCGGCAAGCATTTCTGATCGTAGAGATAGGGGTTGCGCCGGTTTTGCCTTGCTGCGTTGGCCTCAGCTGCGAGAAGCTTGCCCGAGCCAGCAAGCCAATTTGGCTATCTCACCTAGCTAGCGAGGGAAATCTCGCTCACATGGTTCCCAAGGTGGTCAAGTGAGGAAACCAAACATGCACGTTGGCTCGCCATGCTCGCTGGGCAAGGTGTAACAGTGTCCAGCAAAGGAACCAAGCAGCCCCTACAGTTTTTAGACTGTTGGTACACTTGTTTCTCTGCCACAACTATGGCCTGCAATACTTTTGAGTTTTGACACACCTGCTATTGCTTCATTTTTCTTGTCAACCCATGTCTAAGATGTGCCAAATAAATTGTTACCATGCAAACACACCCCTAACTCGGTTACATGACACATAGGGGCCCTATGTAAGTTGGACCAAGCTCGGTTGAAGACGTGCTTAGAGCAACTCTAAATAAGAATAGAGATTTGTGTGAAGAAAGTACTCCAAATACCGCAGCGCCACGACCGCGGTGGCCGCTACTGAGGCGTTCTTGGCCGCCGCCACGTTGAGCGTAGCGTCGGGTAGGGGCGGAGGCAGATGAAATGGCGCGGGGGGCGGTGGCATGACGTGGGAGGCGGAGGCGAGCCGCCGGAACTTGAACGGGTGTTGAGTTAGTTTTGTAATGGCTAATAAATCATTTATGTTGCAGCAAATGTCGTAAGTGTTCTGAAATGCTTCAGTGAACACCAGACATACAGTATGCATCAATGAACACAGGGTTGCTGGTGGTGATTGCAAGCTGACAGTTGCAGCAGGCCAGCAGCCAATGAGGTGGGGTTTTGAACACTCAACCTGACGCTGACAAGCGTCCAATTATGGCGGAAGATGATTTCATTTACTCGGTTCTTTACTCTGAATTTCAATCCGGGTATCTATATTATCAAGTGTGGGTGATTGGGAGCAATTAACTTCTCATGCCATATTTCGTATTCGGTAGGGGTGCCTACAGAGGTCCAAAGTTTATTGCATATGTAATTTGAGTCTGATTTCTAAGCCAAGTGATTATTGCTCGATGAACTTATATGTGTAGCTGAGGCTTTAACCAACCAGAGTCTTTTTTCTATTCCTAGTTTTTTTTGCTAGACAAAGATAGAGAGAGGGACTCACTTTTTAAAGTGTGCGGAAGATATAGAGAAGCTATTAGAGCGTGGAAAGATCTAGAGACCTATTTTTATTCAAATGGCCCTCTAAATAATTAATTTATAGAGTGAGTTTAAAAAGGACTGTCAGAGATGCTCTCATGTACTAACACAATGGGGTTCGTTCGGTCAATCACTGGCCTATGCCTATTCCTAGGGACGGCGGTTATATGCCGTGAAGATCAATTTCTTGAAAACGTAGTTAAGAATAGAAATAGCCTTGTGGAGATGCCAGATGTTAAGTTTAGCCAAGATACTAGCCGGAGAGGCCTTTTCACTAGAAAAAAAAACGATTTTAAGAGAGAAGACTTTTGATAACAGAGGTAGGCTAAAAGGGAGGCAGTGTATGAACAACTTTTTACCTGATGTTGGTTGAGCATAGCAACACTTCCTGGTTGTGAGTTCATGGAGTCGTTTGGCACGGCTCTCGTCGGCTCCGGCTTCACTACTGTAGCACGGAGCCAGGAAATCTCGAAATTGTGGCTTCTCCGACTCCTCCTTCTCTCAGTTCAGGCCCAGTTTAGTTCCGAAATTTTTTGCAAAATGGGCACCGTAGCGTTTTCGTTGTTATTTGGTAATTAGTGTACAATCATCGTCTAATTAGGCTTAAAAGATTCGTCTCATGGATTTCATCTAAACTGTATAATTAGTTTTATTTTTTATTTATATTTAATGCTTCATGCATGCGTCAAAGATTCAGTATGACGGGAAATCTTAAAAAATTTGGCAAAACGAAGTGGAACAAAACAGGGCCTCAGTTTCTATCTCGAGACAAGAGAGTTCAGGCCTTACTATGGTGAGAGACCGGATGCGGCGGACGAGGGGATCGGCGTCGGCGGCGTCTCGCCGGCCCTCGGTCACCGTCGTGATCTCATCGGCCCACTGCGGCCGCGGCTGCTGCAGCAGCTGCCTATACAGGAGAGATTCGGACGCCCCCATGAGATGGAGCCCTAGCGCGGTCGGGGATAGTCGGAGGACGGCGGCGGGGAACCGCCGGAGCTGCCCGGATGCGGCCGCCGCTGGACTAGGATGCAGGCGAGAGGCAACGGTTCTACTGGCTGCCTTTCTCAGTTGGGCCTTTCAGCTGGGACAACAGTGTAGATTGAGGTGGGCCGAAAAGTTAACTTACCGGACCAAACCTAATGTCTCGTCTCAGATCGAGCCCAACTTGTTGTGGTGGATACGTTGCAAAATTGGGAATTTTCTGGGTTAGAACCTTTTTATTTTGGAAAAAAAAGTCCTTTTTTGATCCCCTTGACTTTTTCGCATGTTTGATTTTCCAGCATCATTTATAAAAACTGGATTTTAGTTATTTCTCAACTTTGAAAGCCATCTGTTTTTTTACCATAGTGGTTTAAACAACGGTTTTGTCCAATGTAGCTCCACAATCATTAGCCGCCAGGAGAGAAAACCAAATTATGTTGACAGTTCAAAGGTCAAATCAAACTACAATAGCTCTTCAGAAAATTATCCTGATATTTTTAGACAAATTATGCAATTCAAAATCCTAAAGTATGGTTTCACCTTAGAAAAATTATAGAAAATTTGGTTTACGTAAAAAAAAGTATGAGTTAAACCATCCTTATCTTCTAGTGCATATATTGTGATGAGTTAGTTTCACCTTTTATAGTCCCGTTTTTGTGTTTATTTTACTGATAAATGCTCTAGGCTCTAGTTATCTATCATAATTAGTAGATGTTAATGACAACGACTATGTAGAAGAAAAGTGATTTTGACAACAGCACTCCATGCTTTCTTTGCTAACATGATCATCACAGCATCATAACGCTAACATGATAAAGTGTCAGTCGTGTTTATACCAAATAGGATCAATCATGAGGTGGTTATATTACACTTCTGTTGTTGTCAAAGTCACTGGTAGAGAACAGAGCTTTACTCCCGGTGTGGAACTCCCTCTAGTCCCGGTTCCCCACCCGGGAGCAAGCATCCGAGATTAAAGGGGTCCTTTAGTCCCGGGTCAGGAACCGGGACTAAAGGGGGACCTTTAGTCCTGGTGGGTAACACCAACCGGGACTAAAGGTGCCTCCTGACATGCCACGATGGCCGGCACCCTTTAGTCCCGGTTGGTAATACGAACCGGGACAAAAGGTTTTTATCTTTTTTCTTTTCTTTTCATTTTTTTGTTTTCTTTTCAAAATAGGTTTTCGAAGTCGTATTGTACGCTGCTAATTATACATTTATACGCGCGTATAGTATGTTTCGGTTCAAGCACAATGAACATATTAAATCACATAATTCAAGCATAGAAATATATATATATATATATATATATATATATATATATATATATATGTATGCATGCATGCATCATATATATATTTACATGCATGCATGCATATGTGTATTTTACATTATATTATTTCATGTGCATATATTACAAAAGATTGCATTACAGTTGTTGTGATATAACAAGTTTCCTCTCATTTTCTAGCTTGGCTTCCATGGCAGTGTTGGGTCGAAGTAGAACTCACCCTTGGAATCAATGACCTGCTCATTAAAAATCCGGCTATAGACTCTTGAATTGCTTTGATTTGGTCTTGCCGTATGACCTTTTCCTCCAACCATCGAGCCTACAGGTTTGAATTAAAGGAAAATAAATTAATATATGTACATATATATATATAAAGATATAGTAACACAATCAATAATAATAATTAAATGAATATATAGTGTATTTTTAACGTACTTTGAGTCTCTCTGTAGGAGTTCTTTGGGAGACCACCTTGATAAACTTGCAAACATAGTAACCACAGTAGTTGTTCTCCTGTTCCTGCCTCAGACACCACTTTACGAGAAAAAGATTTGTCATCCAATCTGGTGATCCAATGAAAGCTATATGTTTAATTAATAAAGATGATACGATTTAGGGGACTTACTTTCAAAGGGATTACATTCAGTGGCGCTTTGCATTTTCCCATATGTTGTTTCTCAATAAAGGTTTTTCAAACACTGCCCAATAAAAAATTTGCCACGTCATCAGATATAGTTAATCATCATGTTTGTGTGTATATATAGTTGCTAGAGATACTGAAATTACCTCTGGATAATATCTATCATATCTTGGTAGTCTTGTTGTGGTTTTCTCACCGAGTCATAGATTATCAAGTGACTTTTCACCAGATCGATGTCCATCAATATCCAGTGATTGCTGCATGTGTTTATAGGATATAACGCATAACACTCATTAATTAACTAGAATCAACATATGAGCCATTAAGGATGATCGATATTATTAACACTCACTTGAAGTTGTAGGGAAAGAGTATATCCTTCTTGTGGCGTTGGTTCACTAAGAAGTTCATGAGGTTACTCTCTGACTTAGACTTCTAATTAGTCTTTGGAGTAACTGGGTCTTTGAATACTATATGGGGATCAACAAAACCAATTTCATTGCAGCATTCCTTTTTGAGCTCTGTCATTGTAAATCTGCATATATATAGTACTTGTTAGGATAATTTATATGCATATACACACATATGATGAGTTTAATAATAGATCGAAAGAATTATTACTTACAGGCAATAGCAGCTAATGATAACTTTGTCCAGAGAGGTCAGGTGGCATAGTTGATGAAATTCTGCAAAGTCAACATACATAACATCATCGCCACGGAACCAATGTTCGTCTCTAATTCTGACACCAACGCAGAAGTCTCCATCGGTAGACGCCTGCATGTACCACTTGTTTAGCAGGTACATTTGCGTCCTCAGATCACATAAGGCTTGAGGGTTGTATAGACTCTGGCCTAGTATAATTTTTTTCTTCCAAATATCAACCTCCGCCGTACTCTCAATGTTTCCATCACCAAACATCTGGTAAAGGTCGAGACCAGTCTCATCAATAAATTCACCAAGGTGATCCAAATCGACATCCGGATGTATGTTTGCCAGATGCATTAATCCTAAATTCAAACCATATTCATTACCAACAACTAGCGGGGGGACTGATTGGTGCGATTGTTGTCCGAGTTGTGCAACTCCTTTCCCTGCCCGCTTCTTTTTCTGTACCGCCTCAATTGACTTGGTGAGAGTGCGGTCATAGTCCGTTAACGTTGATTTGGACGGCTTACGAGATTCCCGCTGTTGTTGCTGGTAAGAAGCCACCTTTTTTCTTAGAATATCTGGAGCTACGAAGAAGTACGGTTTCTCCTTGCTTCTTGATTCTTTTTAAGTTTGTCATAGAATCTGGACATATCTTTTTTATATGCATCAGTTACTTCTTCCTTCTCTTCAGATATTATTTTGGGAATAGCCCTTGGTTTCACGGTGGCTTTCTTTGCCGGCGGGGACTGGTTCTTTATTTGCGGGGCTGGCCTCTTGCTAGTACTTGGCTTCTTGGTAGGCAGGGGCGGGGGAGGCATTGGAGACCTCCTTGAAGGTGGTGGCAGCGGCGTTGGAGACCTCCTTGGAGGTGGTGGCTGTGGCGTTGGAGACCTCCTTGGAGATGGTGTGGATGCAGCCTCGCCTCCAAACACATTGTCATCATACAGAGCACTATGATGATCTGGCGATTGAACAATTGGATTTAGGTTGGGGGAGGATCTGCTACAAAAAAAAGGAATGACATATTATTATGAGCAGATTGTTAATTATTTAAGCCAATATAAATTAATGATGTAGTGTTTTCATCCGCACCTATGGTGAGGTAGTTCAAGAGGAGGTGGAGGCGACATCCCGAGAATGATGATGTAGCGCTTGCGCCATAGAATGAATGTCTTCTCTACTTCTCCTAGAGTCTTCTCGCCATCACCTCCAGGAATGTTAAGAGACAAATCACTAAAAACCCTTTTCAGCTTTATCTACCGAGATGGTAGCATATCCTTCTTGGATTATATTCCCATGAATCCTTGGTGTCTTGGTTCGGTCGATAGGATTAACAAAACCGATAGCCACCTTGATTGTGGAATTCCCCTTACGGTCTTCTTTGTGCCATCGCAGGGTGTCTCAACATATTGTCTACCTTGCGGTCTTCTTTGTGCCATCGCAACAATTTTGCATGTTCTTTGTTTCTGAACAGCCGTTTTAAGCGTGGTATTATAGGAGCATACCACATAACCTTGGCAGGGAGTTTCTTCCACGGACGTTCGCCCTCAACATCACTAGGGTCATTTTGCCTGATCTTATACCGCGATGTATGGCATACCGGGCATGCATCTAATTTCTCGTACTCTTTGCCACGGTACAGGATGCAGTCATTAGGACATGCATGTATCTTCTCGATTTCTAGCCCCATTGGACAGACAACTTGTTTTGCTTCATAGGTTGTGGCAGGTAATTCATTGTCCTTCGGAAGCATCTTCTTTTAGATTTTTAGTAACTCTCCAAATCCCTTATCAGATACACCATTTTTTGCCTTCCATTGCAGCAATTCTAGTGTGGTTCCCAACTTTTTCTGCCCTGCATCACAAGTTGGGTACAACAATTTCTTGTGATCTTCTAGCATCCGCTCGAACTTGATCTTCTCCTTTTCACTTTCACATTCTCTTTGTGCGTCACGAATGACCTGACAAAGATCATCAGCCGGCTCATCTTCTGCGGCTACCTCTTCTTCAGCTTCTCCCATTGCAGTATCATTGAAGCACGCACCATCGGGAATAATATCATTGTTGTCCCATTGTTCTTCTTCACCTTCTTCCATTACAACGTCGGTTTCTCCGTGCTTCGTCCAACAAATATAGTTTGGCATGAAACCCGACTTGAACAAGTGTGAATAAAGAGTCCTTGAGCAAGGATATTCCACCGTATTCTTACATATGGCATATGGGCAGCACATGAAACCATCACATTTGTTTGCCTCGGCCGCACGTAACAAAGAATGCACGTCGTCAATAAACTCTTGGGAGCGGCGATCAGCATTGTACATCCAATACCGACTCATCTGCATTACATGACATAAATACCATATTAAAACCTAGATCATAATTAATTATTTATACAACATGCGTGCCACCACAAAAGGTACAAATTTATAAAAGCGTCGCTACAATGTAGACAATCACAACTACCACTAAAAGAACTAAAGCTAAAATACATTTCAGGAGCACAAGGATTTCACGACCAATCTCAACTAAAACAGACAGATCCCCTGATTGTGCAACATCTTTGGGCTTCTTCGGCTGGATCACTGCCTCATTAGCCGCCGTATCTGCCTGTTGTGCAAGATATTTTTGCACGAGTTCAACATACTCTTCCTCCCAGTAGAAGCCTGAACATCGTCCACTGCCATCCCACTAAAATTAAAACAAAAAATTAGAATTTTAATCACAACCATCATGAAAATAGGTATAAACTAACCATAATCATTAAATACGATAAAATAACTCACAATGCGATCCGAACACTTGTAGAAGATACGATCCTTGTTGGGACCCTCCTTCTTCACTCGGTACTCCATCACAATCTTTGTCTCATCACGACACTTGCCGCATGGAATGAGAGGGAGACCCGGCCTAAGTCGCTTTAGAAACCCATGAGAGGCCGAGGACCCAAAAGCAGTTGCCATCTACTCTCTATACTCATTTTTTAATACACTATAAATTTCTCATTTTATAAACAAATAAAATTAAGAAACTATAAAATTATCTATATCTCTAAACAATGATATTTTTAATGGTCATTGTGTTCTCGTCTTTTACTGCGGTAGGTAAGTAATTCACATGATATTTCCACAAATTAACAGAAGAATGGGAGTGTATACACATAACAATCGATTATCGTTTATATTTATATATATACTACGTTTGGGTACGGTGATTGACAAACTACAGCGATGATATCAGGACGTGTGAATAAATAACCATCCGTACTAGTTGACCTTGCTTACGTGATCATCTCGGCGAGCATTTCTCCATCGAACGGCACCGTACTTGGCCACGGAAGAGCTCCAATTCTACGAGGAAGGAAACACGGTCTTCCACGACCGTTGCCGCTCTCCCTCATAGAATCAAAGCTCATCCTTGACGTCCGTTACCGCTCGGTAGAGAACATGCTCGCCGAAATGAACACGGTCCGCTAGTTCAACTAGCTACTTTAACCTTCCTTCATGTAAATATGCAAGCTTGAAGTGATTTTGAGCTCAAATTGCTTACAAATGAAAAAAACCACAATAAAGAACCATATATATAGTGAACAAAATGGGATAAGACAATGATGAATCATGAGAGTATGAAGTTGGTAACCTTTAGAACCGAAGAATCGACGGAGGAATCGAAGAAATCGATAAAGGAATCGAAGAATGGATGGAGAAAGAGCAAGAACACTGCTTAAATTTGAACTTAAGCTCTCGGGCAAGCTCGGGGAGGAAGAAGATGGCCAGCAGAATTTATAGCTCAAAAACATGTTTTAATAAATAACCATCCGTACTAGTTGACCTTGCTTACGTGATCATCTCAGCGAGCATTTCTCCACCGGACGGCACCGTACTTGGTCAAGGAAGAGCTCCGATTCTACGAGGAAGGGAACACGGTCTTCCACGACTGTTGCCGCTCTCCCTCGTAGAATCAAAGCTCCTCCTTGATGTCCGTTACCACTCGGTAGAGAATATGCTCGCCGAGCTGAACACGGTCCGCAAGTTCAACTAGTACAGATTTTCTATAATTTTCTAACTATTTTCTAAGTTTTTTATTTCATAAAAAGTTAAAATAAAATGTTTAGTCATGGAGTCCATAGAAATGACCATATTTTGACCTAGCAACACATTATCAATTGTCATTGCGTTGCATTGCACCCCGGACCGGACTCCGGACAATAAAATACTATGGTCGATCGATGCCGTTCTTTGTCATACAGTCGCACGGTGACGGCCGATGGACCCGTTCAACCACCAAATCTATCAGGCCGGGCTGTTCGGGCGTATCGTCAAAAGAGAACGGATTTGCTTTCTATTGCACGGCCTTGCATTGCATCTGTCATACCAGTCGGAGGCACTAGTCCATATACTCATTTTTTAATACACTATAAATTTCTCATTTTATAAATAAATAAAATTAAAAAACTCTAAAATTCTCTATATCTCTAAACAATGAAGTGTGCTATGCATGCTACAAATGAACGGTGAATACTAGTTTTTAATAGCTACTTTAACCTTCCTTCATGTAAATATGCAAGCTTGAAGTAATTTTGAGCTCAAATTGCTTACAAATGAAAAAAAAACCACAATAAAGAACCATATATATATATAGTGAACAAAATGAGATAAGATAATGGTGAAAAATGAGAGTATGAGATTGGTAACCTTTATAACTGAAAAATCGACAGAGGAATCAAAGAAATCGACGGAGGAATCGAAGAATGGATGGAGAAACAATGGAGGAAGAAAGCAAGAACACTAGTGCAGTGAGCTTCAAAATGTGCTGAGCTCGGGCTCGGGGGGAAAGAAGGAGACGACCGATATATAAAGGGAGGACCTTTAGTCCCGGTTGGTGGCTCCAACCGGGACTAAAGGTCCCTCCCAACGGCTCCTGCGCCAGACAGAGGTGGCAGAGACCTTTAGTCCCGGTTGGAGCCACCAACCGGAAGTAAAAGTCTACCTTTGGTCCCGGTTGGTGGCTCCAACCGGGACTAAAGGTCCCTGCCACCTCTGTCTGGCGTAGTAGCCATTGGGAGATACCTTTAGTCCCGTTTGGAGCCATCAACCGGGACTAAAGGTATCTCTAGTCCCGGGCGCAAAAAATGCCGGGACTAGAGCCTATTTTGACCGAGGATCAAAGATCTGTTCTCTACTAGTGAGTTACTTGGAACTTTTACATAGTCCAAGTCATCCTCATTGACTAGTTGTAATTGATAATGAAAAGAATCTACTAGCAAATAACCAACAAAAGGAGTCTAGAAGATTCAGATAATTCCAAGCTAGGCATCATAAAATAGAACATGATTTTTAGGAAAGATCTTAAGCTGGTTTCATATTTTTTTCGAGCTAAAACAATATTTTTCTATTTTTTAATATTAAAGTAGATTTTAAGATTTTTTTCCAAAAAATATCCAAATATTTTAAGTCTGATTTATCCTTGAACTATCAACATAGTCTGATTTACCCATCTCGCGGCTAACATGGAGCTAGTTAGAAAAAAAATTGCCGTCTGCCCAGGACGCAAAAAAACAAACCTTTTAAATTAAGAAGGACCAAAATTATTTTTTTATAGTTAAAAAAAGGTTTTTATAGAGGGTCAATTGGACGACCATGAAAGTTTAGGCGATCGAAAGTTTTTTTCTCTTTTATTTCCAGACGTTTGAGTTTGTTGTCCACAACTATTGCGTGGTAGAAGCTTAAAGTATTTCTATTTTGGTTAGGAGAAATTTATACTAGGTGAATATTATGTTTGAGAGCAATGTTGATTGTTGGGTGGAACAGACGATATATGGTGGGTGGATGGAATGGCTCAATTTTGTGGTTGGGTATAGTAATTATTAATCAAAAACAAAATAGCCGCTTATCACCGCTTATTTACCTATAGTCAAGGTTAGTAAACGTGGACGAACTTGTTGAGCATCTAGCAATATTAGCTGGTCCGTTTTATCAACCATGCCTTCAACCCATGCACCTCAAAAGGTTGGGCTCTCATAGTCCCATCTGCTATTCAACCTCACCTACTGAACCAAATACATAAACCAAAATAAACATAGAAAAAGATTGTGAGCCATGTGACAATATCATCAGTTCACCATCCGGCCCACCATTAAAATAGCTATGCAAACTAAACAACGTAACGAGTGATGTGACATGATATATTATGTACTATCTGATTCAAGGACGAATTTTTTTTCCAACTCAGCTTACAGATTATAAGATGATTTGCAAGGCCATTGTTGACTATAGGACTAAGGATTGTTCTTTTCTAGACCCCACAATGAAGGAGGTCAAAGCTAGTCCTCGCGATGAGCTTAATTAGAGATGCTGAGATTAAGGGTAACTGTCAAATCAATAAACATACGCACACAAGAACAGAAAAAATGCAGTCAAATGAACCATACAAGAGAGAACATATATGGCTGTTTGAATTCTCCTCGACGGGCATATATTCAAAGGACATAGCTACAGATAGTGGTGATCCAGGCCCTGTGGCCCTGGGCGCCTCTTAGCTCCGACGTCAACACGCTAAGACTGTCTCCAATAACATACGCTAAGACCGTCTCCAACGACCGTTAACCAAAATACCAGACATATTTTACGTTTGAATAGTGTTACGGGCAAAAGGTTCAATACTTATTTTTAGTTTTCTCCAACAACAAGACTAAAAAAAGAACCATTTCTGCAAATGGGTCTACAGGAGAGATGATACTCAGATTTGGCTTATACATCTCATGACACCCAAAATGAGTCTTCAGTACTCTGTTAGAGACTATAGGTATTCTGTTGGAGATTCATTTTAGATTTGGGTCTCCTATGGGTCTCCTGTTGGAGACAACCTAAGGTATTCATCACATTGCCCTCTACTAGAAGCTTAAAAACACAAGATTTCATCGACACCTATAGCTTCACCTAGACTCGATCTATTCAAGTGTTGGGTTTGCTTAGAGGCCGAGCTAGAACAAATATGAAGGTGTGTGTTTGCTTTTATGGGTGCAAAGGTTTGCAATATATGGGTGTATATGTGGTGAAATTTTAGCTCTTACCAAAGTTTTTATTTATTTTTGGTGCGGCCGCACCCACTAATAACGATATAGCTCCGCCCATGGTCTGCTACTGGCTACGGACAATCTCTCATCCACTAAACAATAGAAACCATGGGTGTCATGAGATGTATAGTCTCTAACATGTGAAATTTACTCATCACATCATATGTAACATGTGATGAGTAAATTTCACGACTCCTTGAACGAACTTAGTGGAGCTTAGTGGATATCATCTTGATGTCTCAATTAAAAAAAACTACTTTCGGTTCTCTAAATTTGGCTCTATATGTCACCCAATCCAACCAACCCACGCGCGGCCGGGCAAGCCTAGCTAGCCCTGTGGGAGTGTGGGACTCCAGCCACCGCGAGTGGTGTGTAGGCGAGCTCAACCCCGGCTACCGTGAATAGCGTGGGCTTGGTACAATGCCTGTGCGGTGATAGGAGGCATCCTCGGTGTACGTCGAGGACGAAGACAAGGAGGGGCAGAGACAGTGATAGGGCGGGAAATGGCAATAAGAATAGGAGGACAAAGGTGAGGAGAGCTCGTTAGAATAGGAGGACAAAGGTGAGGAGAGCTCGTTTGCTTGGTCGTGTTTGACTTATAAACCATGGCTGAAAATACTCTTTGCTGATTTGGTGTGAGAGAAAAAATCATGTTCGTTGGTTAAAAACAAGTCAAACAAGCCCAAACGAACAGGACGGAGAAGAGGAGAGACTAAGGACAAAAGGGTAGATGTGTGATGGAAAGGTGGGACTTACTAAAAATTACATGTTTTGGGGACAATAGGTTAGGGCTTCCGCTAGTAATGAAAAAATATTTCGTGTTTCCTAGCAACACCAGGTATGTATAGCATATTGCTCCCTCTTGCCACTTTCTCTCCCATTTTAGAACCCTATAAATCGCAGCTACTCTTAGAATCAGGTTGTCTTTGTGAGGACTCTCCTTCCCAAAGGCTCCTCCTGAGGAGCCGGAGCCATAACTCCAAAATAGCTTCGGCTCCTCATTTTCACTGAAAACGGCTACAAATGTCTCTTCTCCCACTAAACCGTTTGATAGAACTCCTCTAGATGGGCCGAAGCCGATGCATTAGAGGAACTCTACCAAATGGGACTTGATAACACCCCGAGTCAAGTTTAGATACCTAAAAATGGCATTTTATAAATTAAAGACCTAGATAACAACAGAAGCTAAGTTTGGTGACAAAAAAAAGAATTTAAGTTAAGGACCAGAATGGCATCTCTTGCCAAGTTCAGATGCTCATAAATTTTTACTGCACGTATGATCTGTGCTACTATCAGTTCGTCTCAGGCGTGTTCGCTGGTTGGTTTCTTGGATGGTTTAGGCTGGCTGGTGCTGATTTGTTGTGAAAGAAAAATACTGTTGACTGACTGGTTTGGGCTGGCTGAAACCAACAAGCGAATAGGGCGGGATGCCCTAATTTATAGGTCATAGATTACCACCCAAACTTTAACGTTAATCATCCTATACTAGCTGTTCAATGATTATTTAGGGAGTCCTATTTACTTGTTCATTAAGATGAATGTTTGGAGTGGCAGCAGTGCATGTGTATCAGCTTGTAAAACTAAAGGAGCATATTATTCTTGCACATGTACATACACAGTAGTATATGATAGTCTATTACTCTACGGAAGCGTAGAGGTTGTAGCTTCCAAGAGGATATAGAACTTTAGGGGACACATTAGCAAACATGAGGTGTGTGGACAAAGCGTCATGTCAAAATAATCCACTTAGATTCTTCACCATCATCATGTCCGCCAGCTTGCCCCCAGCTTTATTCCGGTCCCTTCCGATTCCCATCGCCATACTACATACCATCCTCATCCAGTATCCTATACCTTTGCCGCGCCGCGGCCTATGTAACGTAGTACTACTGCATACATCTCGTTGGTTTTGGCAAGTCAGTCAATAGTATTTTTTTCTCATAATAAATTAGTATATATCAGATTTATCAGTCCAGAAAACATTCAGCGAACAGGGCGTGACTGCGAATTATTCGACGTCTTGCTTGCTTTGGTTTCCTCTTCAAGATCAACACGTTCTTCCACAGCCGGATCGGATGCGCATCTGATCGATAAGCATTAAGCAACACGTACTGATGGGAGAGGAGCACTCCTCTTAATCCATAAAGACATGATGATTCTTTAGAATGCGAGAATTTTTTTTTCTGTTTTATGTGTATTTTCTATAAAAATAAAATGTTTTATATAAAATTCCTATATGTTTTTTATAAAATTGTTTTGTTCCAACGGGCCTTTACTATAGTTTCTATATTTTCTTTCACAGGCATTGTCTATTTTTTTAGATAATACAGGTATTGGACCTGTTCGTTTCGCTGAAAATTGATTTATGCTGATTTATTGTGAGAGAAAACCACCGTTCGTTCGCTGAAAAGTATTGTTGAAGTAGTGCTAAAGAACATGACGATTGTCTATTGAGTCGTCATTCTACATTTCATTCACTCTCATACTCCAACATACTCAAAGAGAACCGCACACAGCGCGGATGGGAGGAGCCGCTAGATGGCTTCCTGTCCACCATCATTATATTGGTCCCGTTCGCGTGCCCTTAAACCCGGCTTGATCCACTTCTTTTTTCATCCAGAACAGTGTTTTCCTCTCACAAATTCCTCCAGATTTATCTAGATTCCTCTAAGTGAACGGGGCCATTTTGAGGAATACTATACAATGCTCGGACGCTTGATTTTCTCTCTTCTCTTCCTCTCCCTCTCTTCTTCTCCAACTCCAACGGGCTTAGAAGGGGCTCAAGGAAGGCAGGCTGGCCAGACGGTGGGGACGGTGGGAGGGCAGCGGTTAGGGTTTCGACGGCGTAGGAGGCGGCCGGACCAAGTCGGGGCAGGAGCGCCCATGGCCATGGCAGCGGCGGAGGGGGGAGGGGGAGGAGGAGCAAGGTCATCGTGCCGCGGCGGGGTGGTGAACGGTGGGTGGCGGCGACGACGACGCATCCGGCTTCAGGAAGAAGAGGTGGGGTTTTGGGATGAGAGCTGTGACAGACTCAAATTTTTTGGGCCTCAAAACACTCGAGTGCTCGCTAAGACAGACTCTATTTTTAGACTCGAAGCGTCTCACTTGGGATTTTTACTCTATTTTTCTTTATAGATATCATTTGATTATACGTTCAAATACTATAATTTTTAAAGTGCAATCAAGCCCTAATTATGGGTTTCGGTGATAATGACCATGTAATTAGAGAACTAATGAGATTTATCGAGATGGTAAATAGAGAATTTATATTCGAGGTTGCTACACGAAATGGAGGAACCCCCAATTACAAATATAGATGACTTCAAACTCAAAAGAGGTTTAAGATTCTTTAATATCTTGAATTTGAGTATAGAAAAGCCATACTATAAAGGAGGACATAATGCTTAAGCTATATATGTGCTACCAAATGCTCAAATAACCACAAGCGTCCTCAGATTCACAGCTAAGACACTCTACACTTCACTATTACCCTTGCTGTCTTGCGGGGTGCGAGCTCCGTCTCGCTCGACCCCAAAGTCACGGGCTTCGTCTTGCCCGACCTCTAGGCCATGGGCTCTGTCTCGCCCGATCTCGAGACCGCGGGCCTCGTCTCGCCCGACCCCTCGGGTGCGGTGTCCGTTTAGGGCTGGGGTATATATACCTTTCCCTTTCCTCATCAACGGCTATCTACGATTTAAGTGACCGTTGGGGGCTAGGAGGTATATATATCTTTTTCCTTCCTTCCCAACGGTAACCTGCTCTCTTCTTCCTCACTTCAGCACATACAAAACAGAGCAGGAGCTCTCTCTCTCACTTTATTGTTGACCTCAAGTACTTAAGCAAATCCATTGATTTCCCAATCAATCCTTGAGGGAAAATGATCCAAAACTCAATTAGAGAGCATCTCCATTGCTTCCAAAACTCTAAAGAGCACTTGGTTCATGTTTTAGTCGACGGTTGTGTTTGTTACTCTTGGACCTTGGCTCTTAGCCGGCTAGAGCATCGCCTGTGAAGCTTGTCAACATGTGTGGCAGCCCCAGGAGGTTTGTAACCACCTCTTACAGCGAGTAAAATCACCCATCAACTCAAGAGTTCACTCTCTTGACTTGAGAACGAGGTAGGGTTGCAAATTCCTAAGCCTTAGTGGTATACCTCAACAACGTAGACTTAGGCAAGTTTTGGTGGTGAGCTGAACCACAGGATAAATCATTGTGTTATCTTATACTTGTGTTGCTATACTTGTGTTCTTGTTGTTGTTGAGGTGGTTTCTAGGATTGAGGCCGATCTACTTGTGTGTGGTGTTCCCACCACTTTCAGCTGTTGATCTGTGATCTACTACCCTGCAGGAAGCTAAGAAATTTACCCGATCTAAATTTCATTGGGTAGATTTTGAACTGTGAACTAATCTCTTCTATAGGTGCGGTAGTGCCGTGGTTTTGGTGTGGTAGTGCTGTTGTGCGGTAGTGCCACGCTCATAGAGCGGCAGTGTCGTGGGTGAACTTGACTTCGGTTTAAGTTGAATTTTTACAGGTCTATTCACCCCTATATACGTACCAGAGATCCTAGAAATTTGTATTACCAGATCTGAAGAATTAAAGAAATACTCCATCTTTTGCTTGCATGGATATGCCAAAGAGAGCAGTTTATCGTGAAAAAACTCCTTATCGCCACAACTCACAACTACTAGCATCCTCACCCAATTAGCCACATGTATATTATACTTTTAAAAAAATATCATTCAATGTAAGGTACTCCCTCAGTATATGAAAGAATACAACTCTTGATTTTCGAGAAGTTATACAGTTTAAACTTTAACTAAATTTATATTAAAAAGTATTAATATTTTTTATACAAAATAAGTACCATGTAGAATATATTGTCATAATAAATTTATTTGAAGAGATAAATCTTAATACTATTTACTATAAACTTAGTTATACTTGATCTAATTTGACTGGTATGGATCTCATAATTGTGTTTTTTTTGGACGGAGGGAGTACGAGGTATCCTACATTTTCTTATTCTAGAATAGTCAAAATCCCAACTGATATGGCTCTGAACTTTTATTCTAAATGCTACCACATATTTCTTTTTACCCCACAAACCAAGCGATAATTGTCACGTCTGTCCTTGGATTAAGAAGTACTACTAGAGCTCGAGAATGTTTATCTGGATAATTTATTTTAATTATCATCAGTAACCTTGTCCTCTACTACACTTTTTTACGTACGGACATAGAGAAGATCGTTACGGTCACCAATAACATAATGCTGCTCCCCTTTATGTCTCCACTAGGAGAGACAAACCTTTGTGACTGATCCGATAGTTAGCAGCATGTTCGCTGGCTCTTATACGATCATGGATTATAAGGTGGAACAATATTTTTCTCTCACACCAAAACAGCCAGCAGTAAATAATCCACGATCGTTTACGACGAAACGAACAGGCCGTAGATCCTCCTAAGGCGGCTAAAAGTCTTCTAAAGTTGGTTTGTGCTTACTGCTTAGCTAACTACAATATAATAGTAATTGCTTAAAGGCTTGTCATTTGATGTGCTCACTGGCACTTTAGAATAAAGCTAGCATAGTGCTGGATAGCACCCTTTTTTTTGTCTAATGCAACAGATAAAGTACGACTTGTGGCTAGGAGAGGCTTGTTTTTCATATTGGCAGTTAGTAGGAACTCTAAATTCTATATACGGCCAGTTTGTGAATAGTGACACTACTGTTGGCAGGCAGCGCACACATGTTTGAAACCCTAGATTTTTAAGAAAACCATATAGACCTATCTGAAAATATAAAATATTAATATTGTTTATGACTACATCGGGTAGCTGTACATACATGTAAGTGTTTGTGTCGTTATATTGTTTCAAAAACACAAGTGAACTTAGACCTGCCTCCCAAGTACTTATCACAGCACCGAGATTTTCACGGGAAGAGGACACAATCTTTCGTTAGACTTGGAGATTTCTGTTCTAAACCGTAGCATTTTGGTCTTATCATAAGTCAAACTTATCCACTCACTATATTCTAAATATAAGTTATTCTGACTTTTCTAAATACATAAATATATCTAGGTGCGTAGCAAAAGTACATGTCTATAAAAGCCTGAACGATTTGCAATGAGATATATTTGAAGGTGCTTTTATCTGATACTGTACATATGAATGTATTTTTTGATAAATTTGATCAAAATCAGACCAGTTTGCATTAGGGCAAACTAAGACATCTTAAATTTGAAACGGTGAGAGTAGACATGTGAGCAAGATCAAGGTGGAGACTGAAGAGATAAACAAGGACAAAATTATCCGACCGAATAATGCGCCCTACCACCAGCCCATCATCGTCACATACATATGCATGCATGAAATGATGATTAGTGTATTTATTTACATCTATCACTGATGATTCATTCGTGAGAGGACGTTTGATTAACCCTCTACTCGCGTTCGCGCACCAATATTGGGCACTAGAGTAGTATTATTGGCCTCTTTTTTGGATGGATCATGGATGACAGATCTTGGAGTGAGCTAGTAGCTAGCATCAAGCATGCTTTTGTCCGCTGAATGTGCTGTTTGATGTCGACTCATGTTGCCCTGATATGGTACATACGAGCCAGCATCGGATTAGCAGGTCGCGCCAGTGGCCCACCCTGTCGTGCTCCTATTGGCTGACCCGGCCTAGGTCTTTTTTTGGCAGCGCTCTTGCGTGCTCCAGCTCTGTCACTGGGAGCCGTAGAAGCCATAAAACTGAGCTCCACCGGCTCCATGAACAATGCTCATGAACAGTGGGACAAAAAATAGAAAAGAGAAAAATAGCTTCATGAACAGTGCCGGTGTTAGTGGAAGCCGGAGCCGCGGGAGCCGAAACAAATGGCCTCCTAGTCGTTGCACGTAACTAGCTTGTGCATGCAACATTACCCACTACGCGATTTTTTTTTAATTTTAACCCTTTTTTAATATAATTTTAAATCTAACACTGACGAATTTTTTTTAAAAAAAACTAACACTTTTGGCCGCGCCTATTGCCCTGACGCGGCCAAATGCCTGTGCCGCGTCATACATGCTGGCGCAGCAGAGGGCTGACATGGCGGCGACCAGGAGCGCTGACCGCTGACGGGGCAGGGCTCTGCCGTGCCACCGATCTTGGCGCGGCACTGCCGCGCCCTGATCCATGGCGCGGCAGAGCCGAATATAGCTCCCGCCGCGGCCTTCCTCCTCCCGTGCCCGAGCAGCCGCAGCAGCGCAGTGCCTAGCCGCCGCGAAGCAGGCCACGCCCGCCTCCGCCCGCGCCAAGCCACCGCCGACCACGCCGTCCGCCGCGCCCGCCTCCGCCCACGCCAGGCCGGCAGCCGCGCCCGCGTGCTCCCGCGCCAGCCGCGTCCACCCTCTCTAGGCAGCCCATCGCCGAGCACGGCACGGACGCCGCGCCCGCACGTCGGCACGCCACCCCCTCGGGGCACGGCACGGCCGCTGCAGCGAGGTACTCCCCTAATATAGTTATTATAGTTAATAAAGTTAGTTAAATTATTAAAGTATAGTTAGTATAGCGATTATAGTTATTAAACTATGGATATTACGTACGACGATTTCGATGACTTGATGAAGTTTCTGGAAATGGTCTTGCAGATAGGTTGTTGTGTTAGAGTTTTGTATGGAGGAAATGTTAGGAGAGAAGATGGTATGTTTGGGGATATGGAAGAAGAATTGGAATGGTTTGATGAACCTCCTAGCTTCAACGACCTTTGTGTTCGTTTGAATAAAAAGTTTAGCGGTGATTTCACACTAAAGGAGAGGTTTGATACTGGGAAGACTAGGGCACACTATGTCCTTATGCCCTTGCGCGACCCTGCTCACTGATCCCGCTACAATAGGATTCTCCAAGGTTCTAATGTGCCCATGGCTGAGGTGGTGGTGGACAATGGGTACAGGATGCAGAGTGTTCATGACGGCCCGTCCATTGTTGGTTTTGGAGGCAATGACCAAGAATTTGGGGTCGAAGGGGAAGCAACTCAGGATAACATGAATTTGGACGGTCAGTTGACGCAGGAGCAGTTTCATTCAACTGCAGTTGGTTATATAAGCAATGACTTCGATGTGAATGAGTTTGAACGGGAAGAGGAGGAGCAGCAGGAGGAGGACAGGATCGGTGATGTAGTCAGCAGTGATTCAGACGATTATGATGAGGACCAAGGAGGTACAGATGCTATGTCAACATCGCCTGATGCCATGGCAGTACATGTTCATACTATGCCATTACCAGTACCAACTGAGGTTTTGCATGGTGCCCAGGCTCAGGATAGACTAGTCACAGATTTGGCTGCAGATGATACCCCATATAATTCATGGGCCAGAATTAGCGAAGCGCAGCAGTATGTTCCACCACCACCTTACACAGCGATTAAGCTTGAGCAACTAAGGTCAAAGAACGTACCTTTCAGGGGCGTTCCGAACTATAAGGATGTCAGCATGACGGACATGGCAGTTTGTGACACCGTTCTCCAAATATGTAGGAATTTATTGTACAACCATGAGAAAGAAATCCTTAGGAAGGGGATGATATTCAACACAACGTCAGAGATGAAACTCTTCCTTTAGGACTATGATGTGTACCACCATAGGCCGTACACCATGACTCATTCGGACCAGAAGTTGAGGTACCACGTGATATGCAAAAATGGTTGTATGTGGAGGTTAAATGCACGAATGAGACAGAGTGATGGCAAGTGGAGGATAACTAAAGTTGTTGAACCCCACACTTGCCTAGACAATAGGGGGAAGGAAAATCATCAGCAGCTCACTGCACGTTACCTTGCCCGTCGTATATTGGGGCTCGTTGATGACAATAATGACATCTCGGTGTCTTCTTTACAACAGTCTATATCCGGATTTGTTTAGTATGATGTGACATACGGAAAGGCTTAGCGTGCTAAGCAAATAGCTCTGGCCATTAGATGGGGTACTTGGGAGGAAGTGTACAACAGGGTGCCCCGCATCTTATGTGCAATGCATTAATACAACCCTGGTTTGAAATGGTTTGTGGACACCGGAGGGATGTTTTTTCGGAACCCATTGAGGCATGTCCTGTATCGTGTGTTCTGGTCGTTCGCGCAAACGGAACATGCATTCCAGTTTTGTCGGCCGTCGTACTTGTTGATGGCACTTTTTTGATAGGAAAGTACAGGGGCACCTTGATGATGGCTGCTGCTGTTGATCCTGAGGACCAGATAGTACCCGTCGCATTTGCTTTGGCAGAGGGAGAGAACAATGAATCGTGGTCATGGTTCATGCGGCTTCTTCGTGTGCAAATGCTTGGCCCAACTCGCACTATATGTTTGATCTCCGATCGTCATGTAGGGCTTCTTAATGCTGCAGCTGAGCATATAGATGGGTTCCCGCCTCTAGTACATAGATGGTGCATGCGACACTTTCCGCTAATTTCTAGCGGTGTCAACGAAAGCAGGAGGTATGTGACAAGGTAAAGGCTCTATGTTGTGTACGTACAGAGCACCAGTTCAAGGAGACAAAGAGAGAACTAAATAAGATGGTAAATGTAGCGGGAAAGGCTTGGTTAGAGGCGCAGATGGAACAGAAGGCTCCGTGGGCGTTAGCATATGACGAGGGGGGTTTCAGGTATGGCATCATGACCACTAACTCATCGGAGTCCTTCAACCATGTATTCACCGGAGTATGATCGTTGCCTGTGTCTGGAATTGTTGAGTTCTCCTTTCATAAGTGCAACGAATATTTTGTGAAGAGGTGAGGACTTGCACAGAGGAATATAGCTGAGCAGGGGCGTTTTAGAAAGGCCGGAGCTGAACATTTGAAGGAGGTCGAGGAATTGGCCAAGCAGCACACCGCCGAGCCATATGGACCCCGCCATCATATCTTTAGTGTACAAGGCAAGGGTGGCACAAGCTTGGGTGGCGAACGTTATGGTAGACAAAACTACCGAGTTAATCTTAAAAAGGTAGAGTGCAGTTGCAACATCCCTCATATCATGCATGCCCCTTGCTCTCATATGATCATGGCCTGCAGGGTTCACGGGTATAACTATGAGGATCTACCATATATGTCACCCTTTTATCTCTGTTCAAACACCGTTAGTATTTGGGAGATGAGCTTCAAGCCATACCTTGACCCGACACAGTGGCCACCTTATAATGGTTATGACTACATGCCACATCCTGATCTAATGAAGGTAGGGAAGGGTAGGAGGAAGAAGAGGTGACTCAAGTGGGACATGGACGCTATGAGAGGGTACGATGAAGATATGTACGACGGGGGAGACTTCAACGAGACCCGTGGTAGGAATCTTTGCTCCGTTTGTAAATAATCTGGTCACAAGGCTAGCCGGCATAGAGTATGAGGGCAGCAGGTGATTTTATATTGTGTTTGTATTGCATAACAGGTACTTCAAATTTGGAAATGGCTACGTAATGTTAATCTGAATATTGTTAATTTGAATACTCTAACCCTTTGTTTATCAAATTGTAACAGGATGGCCCGTCCCACGCCGCACCAGCTGTACCACCTTCTTGAGGTGGAGTACGACGACCACCTTCTTCCATCGGACGACGAGGTTTCCAAGAGGCGTTCGAGGGATCCTTACATTTCTAGAACTTAGTTCATTACGTCGAACTTTTGTCGAATGAATATTGTCGCCAAAAACTTGTAGACTCATAAACCATTGAACAAGTTGTGTGGGAACTTGTTGTTCATTTATTTGCTTCATGTTCGTTTCAACTTGCGTACGGTCGCGGCCGAACCAGTGGGCTACGGCGCTCTATTTGAGATAATTTCGATCGATTACGTTCGTTTTACAAACCGAGTACATAATACATGGGTACAATAAATCCGAGTACATGATACATGGGTACAATAAATCCAAGTACATGATACATGGCGGCATAATAAAAAACCCTCAGTCAGAAATATACTGAGTAAGCAACTCGTCGTCCGAGTACCAATCCTTAACCACAACTCTGTTGCTGTGGCTAGGCTCACCTGCATTGCCCTAATCTGCCTTTCGCCTGTAGTAAGCGGCATTTGCTTCATTTGTGGCCTCTGCGGCCTGAGTGAAGAACGCATCGTTATCCTCCTCCGCCTGTAAGCCCACCTCTGCTAGAGCGATGAGCTCGCTCAGTCTGCTTGTGTCGTTATTGGCCTCGTCCGCCTGCAAGCCCGCATCTGCTAGAGCGATGAGCTCACTCAGTCTACCAGTGTCATCTTCAGCCTCCTCCACCTGCAAGCCTACCTCTGCTAGAGCGATGAGCTCGCTGAGTCTGGCAGTGTCATTCTCATCCTTGCCCCCCTCATCAGACAACACAATCGGTGATTGAACGGTGCGACCAGCTCGCTTTCTGTGCTCATCTAACTTTTTTTCCTCGTACCTTGCACGAGCCACCTCTGAAGCATGTTCCTCGCTGCATCCAATCCCTTCATGTATAAAATGCAATCTGTTAGCAACGTGACTGTATTACATTTAAAATTAGACAACGAAAAAAAAGATTCCAAGCACTCACTGGCACATAATGCAGCAACATGCTCGTTCAAGACCTGCATCTGTACTCTTGTCTCCTTCCTCTTCGCCTTCCTTGCCCTCTCCTCCTCTAACGTCATCCGTCTCTCCAATCCCCATTTGTTAAGCCCAACATCGATTGGATTACAAATACCACGTTGTCTAGCAAACTCACACATCTTGTCTTTGTGATGTTTAACGAAAAGGTTGACGTAGTCAGGTCCATATCCCCTCTTCCGTGTAATTACTTGCTTCCCCTTCAGTTCATCCAAGAACTTAGCTTGACCATCATAACATTCCCACCTACATTTTCTAGTGCTCTGTTCAAACGAAAAATTATATCATATGTCTTAACAAAAGAAACAAATTACGATTTCATGGTAACTATAAAATTAAAACAACCTCATCGTAGTCAACCATATGGCCGCAATAATGACCTATTCCAAGCTCCGAAGGGACTAAACCATAGTTAGATTTAACACCGTATTCGCACTTGACTGGTGGTGCTTTGTAAATTAACCTTTCTTTCTTCTTTTGCTTTGCTTTTGGAGGTTCTTTGGGCCATTTATTCTTAGGACCATACAACCACTCCTTGAAACGACACTTTGCCATTTGATACACCTAAATAAGGTGACATTAGTACATGACACATATACAATTTACACTTACTTTATGCTTGTTTGGACACACAAACTCCAACGTATTATTAGGGTTTATCACAGCTCGGTCTCCGCAATGGCACAGAGGAGGTTCCTCGAGTCGTCTGACCACGGCTAAGTGCTTCTCTTTACCCGTCATTGGAGGGGGGTTAGGGGGAGGTGGAACCCACCGCTGGAAGTGCTCTCGTGGATTTCGCCCCCTCCACCAATCGTCGAAAAGGAGATACCTGGGGTCAAACTTGTCTGCACCATCGATCCACTGAAAGAAAAAGCACCTCTCATGGGCCTATATAACAAAATTCAAACAAAATATTAGTAACCTAGTAATACAAATGAAGAAAAAAACATATGGAAACAATTACTTATATTGAAACGACTATATGTGTAGAAGCAACGAGCCGTTGTGTCCGGATGTCTCGATTGAAACACATCGGTCGGACGCCCACAGACACAGTTAGGGACAGGGAGTTCAGGAGGAACAGTGGCATCTTTACTAGAAGCGTTGGGGTACAATTCCCTAGGACGACCCCGTTTCCGCCATAACTGCTCCCGAAACATGTATTCCATCTAATACAATGGTTTAAATTAAATATCAATCAAAACTACGAGGATTAATGTAAAATATAATCATTTGCAATGCAACTAAAATAATATAACTGACAATTATAGCAACAAAAAAAAATACATGATAAATAAACTTCTAACTAAATAATTAACCTTAACATTGACAAAATCAAACTAATATCTTCCTTCATACATAATCTTTCTCCTAACCTTAACTCTCATTCATAATATCCTATCCACCATGGTGCCACAAACGAAAATAAAATGTGCATCATTACCTTAAACGAGGACGAGGAGGGACAGAGGTGACCGGGGAATGGAAGGGAGGGGAGGGAGGCGGCAATAGAGGGCTGGGCAGAGGGCGGGCTGCTGGCGTTCGTGGCGCGGCGGCCTGGCATGAGCGGAGGCGGGCGTGGCGGTGGTTAGGCGCTGCGCTGCGCTGCTGCAGCTGCTCGGGCACGGGAGGAGGAAGGCCACGGCGGGAGCTATATTCGGCTTTGTCGCGCCATGGATCAGGGCGCGGTAGTGCCGCGCCCAGAACGGTGGCGCGGTAGAGCCCTGCCCCGTCAGCGGTTAGCGCTCCTGGTCGTCGCCACGTCAGCCCTCTGCCACGCCAGCATGCATGACGCGGTACAGGCATTTGGTCGCGCCAGGACAATAGACGCAGCCAAAAGTGTTAGTTTTAAAAAAAATTCGTCAGTGTTAAATTTAAAATTATATTAAAAAAAGGTTAAAATTAAAAAAAATTCCACTACGCCAACCAGCATTATTAGGCTGGCTATGTACTAGTACTCATTACAGTATCTATTTACGAAATACTCCCTCATTCCTTAGATATAAATCGTTTTTGTTTTCTGATAAACAACTTTAACTAAATATATATTAAAAAATATTAATATGTATGGTATATAATTTATCAGGTTCATAAACTCAGGGTCCCTCATAGGCCGACTTCCGAATAAAAGACTCGGTCCAAGCAGACAACGAGCAACTCATGGGCCGGCCCAAGTATCTGAACAAACAAGTCAGGAGGGCGATCCAATCACCGATCGGAAGGTCTGGCCGAGAAGGAGCGGCACCTGTTTTCTGACTTCAGCCCACCTCACCGACTGGAGCGTTCGCTCTGACTCCAGCCGCCTCTGGACAACCTCTCTGACCAAAAGGCCTGGCCAAAGCACTACTTGCGACTCCGATCCCGTATCTCCGACCAGGGTACGTAGAAGCCCTGCTCACTGCTCTTCTCCGACTAGCGCGACCAGAGCCGACTTGGACCAACTGACCGGGGACGCCCGCCCGGAAAGGACCAGGGAACGAACAGAGAAAGCAAGGCAGGACGCTCAAGTCAAACCACGATACCAGGAACCGTACCCTGTACACCTGCAGGAATAGTACTCTGCAACCGCCCTGACACGAACAGTGTTGTAGACGTCGACATTTTACCTATAGTATTGTGGGTGCCGTTAACTCCCATACGGTAAGGCCCCTCACATGCCTCTAGGCATCGACAGTGTTGTGGGCGTCGGGATTTACCGTGCCGAGTGAACATGGTGAAACTCCTCATATTCCTCTGGGCATCAACAGTATATGCAGGTATCGATATCTGCCATACCCAAACAAAGACGACATTACCTCCCACGTGCATCTGACACACAAACAGTGTTATAGGCGTCGACCATCATCCTGTACCCACCGGCGTGGGCAACAAGACTTAGAAGCATACGAACTCTCTCCCTCTCACTTGTAAGACCATTCCCCTTCATCTATAAAAGAGGTTGTGCTCTCTCTTAGTAAAAAAAAGTAATTCTAGATTCATTAGATCGACCAAGTTTACTAGTTCACAACCATATAACCATCAGGTTCGGATCTCAAGCACACGTTTGATCAGTTAGCTCATAGCGGAGCTCTTGTCGCTCTCGGCCCTTTCGACCGGAGCCGACTGGACCTCTTGTACACCACATCTTTCTCCTTCTCGTTTGTAACCCTACTGCAAACTTCGAGCACCTAGGCTCAGGAATAAATAAGGATGGCAACGGATCGGGTTTGGGGCGGATATCCGCGGGTTTCGGGTTCTGCGGGTTCGGGTTTGGGGATGGTTTTTCAACCACGGTTTTTGGGTTCGGGGCCCCGAAACCATTCGGGTTCGGTTTCGGGTTTGGTTTTCCACCCGTGGATATCCAATGGATATCCAAAATAAATCATTTGGAATTAAAACTCATGTTTTATAATATACTAATAATAATTTATTTACTTAGATTATTAAATTTATTTAAAGTTGACTCATAAAAATATTTATTATTTGTTGCCTCTTGTTTATACATGTGAATATGTGTATATATATCCACGGGTTTCGGGTATCCATTCGGGTTTCGGGTATCCGTTCGGGTTTCGGGTATCCGCGGGTTTGGTTTTGGTGATGGATTTCCACCCGAATCGGTTTTCGGGGCGGATTCGGGTTTCGATTTTGGGTTTCGGTTTTGGGTGCATGGAGACTCCACCCGATCCGAACCCGACCCGTTGCCATCCTTAGGAATAAAGTCACCGACCGACTCAAACTGAACGTAGGGCACGTTGCCTGAACCAGTATAAACCCTGTGTCATTGAGTGTTAGGCCACATCCGATCACAACGTACGGCAAAACTATAAATATTTACTTATTGGTCACTTTCTGCACCGACATAATTAGCATCATTTCTGGTGGTTTACATAATTAATCTACACACTGTGTTTGATCAAGTAATAACGTAGATTGGCCTTTTACCTCGCGCTATATATACTTGTACAACGTGCAGGGTTTTCTTTTGTGTTGGTACCTGTCCATGTCTTTGAGACTTGTGAGAGAGCATCACGTAACGACAGTCCGGCCAGGTACGTACGTACAAAAGGCAGTACTGGTGCTTCTCTCTACCAAACAAACTAGCTCCTGGCTGATCATTGGCTGGTAGCTCGTGAAAAAGTTCATGGTAACAGTAACGGCCGGCTAGCAGCCCCATGCCATGCATCATGCTCATGCATGAAAATATAATATAATATTCAACACACCCATGCATGCTGAGATTCTGCTGTTCACAGGCTTCGCGTCACTATTGAGTGTGGCATAAATCATTATTACTGTTCATGTTTTTGGGTTGATAAAACTCATACGCTGAAGCTCGAAGGTAATTTTTTTTTTAGCAAAAGCTCGAAGGTAAATGGAATCAAGAATTTGTTTTGGGGTAGTTTTCGAAATAACTTTCTTCGCCTCTCCTAGCAAACAAAAAAAAAGGCGTGTAAGCATGTCCATGCATCTCGACGACTCGACGTACCGGTCCTCGTCGTCGTCGTCGATCTTGCTGCCATGCTGCTGCATGGCGTGGAGTCTGTAGCTGCAACTGCAAGTCAAAAAAGCCCTGGCAGCAGTAGAGCACAGGAACCTTTTCCACTATGGAACGATGCGTTTGTTGACCATGGCGTGCAGTGCATGGGGAACGATCGATCTCCGGGTCAGGAGTATTTTAAACCAGAGGCAGACGGGCAGTCTCTCCTTCCCTTCCCAAGAAGATACAAACCAGCAGCAACAAGCCAGGCACAGTCAGTCCCTGTCAGACCCACGCCATGCTGGTATGCGCAGTACAGTACGGCAGTTGCTAGCTCACTTCACTTCCGGTGTTCAGGCAGATTGCAAATTTTTACAATCTGGACACTGTAGCACGTTTCGTTTGTATTTGATAAACTTTGTCTGATCATGGACTAACTAGGCTCAAAAGATTCGTCTCGTGATTTACAACCAAACTGTACAATTAGTTATTTTTTTTATCTACATTTAATGCTCTATACATGCGTCCAAAAATTGATGTGACGAAGAGAGTGAAAAAACTTGGAAGCTTGAGGTCATCTAAACAAGGCCTCAATTGTGTATTCGGCACTGCCTGGATACCCTACACTGCAGGTCACCAGCATAGTACTTCACATGTACGTATAGACATGTAGGAGTACCAGTATAGTACGAGTGTGGCACTGTTCACTTGTTCAGCATGATGAGCATGGCAATATGACATTCTAAACTACTGACAGATGCTTGCCTAAATTAAAGGTTTTAGCTAACCACCGGATCATCTCTCCACACCCATATTAGTATTTCTCCTCTCCTTGTCTCCTTTCTCTGTAGCTTATGCTAAATATAGCTTTGCCAAAAAAGAAGTGTAACTGTTAAGAAATTCTTAGACATATAAGCATGGCAACAGTTGGTCAAGAAAACCGAATGTATGACATGCGTGGCAAAGTGTGGCCTGCCCTAAATTGCGGTAAGCAAACAATTATATGAGAAACTGTGACGTGATTAATGGCTAGTTTGTTTTAACATCGGATAGCGAAATTTAAACCACTCCGTACATTACTGATAATAAAAGCTAAGCCTAGAGATGAAACAAGACTGTTTGTTTGCCTGGTTATCTTCAGCCCTGCCTACATATGAGCGAAGCCGTATAAAGCTGTGTGAGCAGCATGTTTGGTTACTTGCATAGGCTATCTAGCCTGCACGAGCGGATGCAATTGCATCTCAAAACTTCACTCACACGAGTAGAATTGCATCTCAAAACTTCACTCACACGAGTAGAGAAACGACTTTTGATCCAATTTGAAATTTGATTTTAGTCCTGATATTTTTCACGTCCGGGATTAGAGAAACATTTAGTCCTGGTTCGTAGCTCTAATCGGGACTAAAGGTCCCCTGCCCAACGGCTACTGCGGCAGGCTTTTGCTACAGGGGACCTTTAGTCCCGGTTCGAGCTATCAACCGGGACTAAAGGTTAACTTTTACTCTCGGTTGGTCCCTCCAACCGGGAGTAAATGTCTACTCCTGGCTGGAGGCTCCGTCCGGGACTAGAAAGGGACCTTTAGTTCCGGTTGCTGTCTCCGACCGGGACTAAAGGTCCCCTCCTATATACCCCTTCTTCCTCCCCGAGCCCGAGCCACTTCGAGCTCAGTGTTCTTGCTTCATCATCGGCATCTCTTCTTCCTCATCGCCCATGTCTGACAGGACACAGCCACGCGCACGACCCGGATCGACTCTCAGCACGTAGGCAGCGAGCAAACCCTCTCGGCTGACTCGTCCACCTCCTTTTTCCTCTTTTCCCCTCGTGTCCGCCGCCACAGGTGAGCCGGACGACACTCTTCTCTGCTGTTCTCCGCGCCCTTCCTGCCCGGGTCCAGCAGTATACTGATCCGCCTGATCCAATTGGCGTGGTGCAGGCGGCCGGGATGGAGAAAGGAGCCCCGGAGGCGTCGCCCCCTGCGCTCGCTGCGGCAAGCCCGCTCAGCTCCAGTGCACATATCGCTTCCTGTCTCCACTAGTGATCTGCTGTCGAGTTTTACCCGCTGCGTTTTGCTTCGACGCCCTACACCTGTCCATCCAGTAATAGGAATTGATGCTTGACGCGGCTTTGTTGTGATGATATTTATTCTAAGTTATAGAAATTGGGTCTTTAGCTCTCATTTGCTTGTAGTTAGAACATTGAAGCAGAACCTAGGTGACTCTGATTGGTCATTGTTGTGATATATTGGCCAGAAAAATTGTAGTTAGAACATTGAAGCAGAACCTGGGTGGCTCTGATTGTTCATTGCTGTGATATATGGCTGGAAAAGCAGAGTTATACTTTGGAAAGTAGCACATAGTAGACATGTTGGTTTCTTCAAGTCATTGCTTATGCTCTGGTGTGATGATTTTCATATGCCCCAAGTGTGCTGAACTTAAGCTACCTCGTGAGAACGCAGCTTTCTGGTCAGTGGTAAGCTCCTCTCTCGTTTTACTGCATTGGAACATCATGATAGTTGGAAGCTCTCTAGATGAATGAGTATCAGCTAGTTTGATTGTTTTAACAACACAGAGCATAAAACCTTCTGCATATTTTAAAGGCATGTATCATTTAGTTATGGCCTTATGTGGAAACTTCATCACAGTATGTAGTTAGTAGTATCTGTAGATACCTCTATTAGTGGAAATGGTATTTTTTCATATCCTTGATCTTTTGATTTTTTAAAGGAAACATGTCTTTTTATACCAAAGTATCCATTGGAAGTGCTGGCACACCAGTGCAGGGTAGAATTATGTTTCATGTGTGCTCCTTCACCTTTTTGAACTAGTGAAAGCGTTAAATTCTTTTGTGTCCACAAATCATTTGCAGCACACAGGATTGTTTTAGGGCAGCATGGAGCTTCCTCGTTTTGATTGGATAGGGTAAAATACTATTACCACATCCTCAATTCCTTTGTTCGATCTGTTGTTCAATATGTGTAGCATTCCATTTGCCTCTGTTGTTCAAATTCAATCAAATACAAAAAGAACAAGAACAACAACAAAACTTTCTAGTTTCTAGTCCCAAGCAAGTTTAGGTAGGCTAGGTCTGAAATCCAACATGAGCCACCACAAAAAATGGTAGTGACAACTCAAATTTGAATATTCCAAATTTATATTAATTTTCAGCTGGTTGATTTCCTACCTTAAATAAATGCTGGTACCTTCTGACACAACCTATGTGGAACACTAAGGATAACCCTGCCACAACCATGCAAAAGGTTTAGAGCAGCAAATGAGCTATGAAAAAGTTAACTATCGATAGTGAATCTAACATATATGTGTAGTGAACCAATGTCTTTTGGATAGCCATAATAAATTGCGCATTTGAGAGTTCCAGTATATTTGAGCAACAAAGTGGCTTCATGGATGCAGTAAACATGGTGTTGAACATTCACAATTTCACACCAAAATAGAGCATTGACAAATTGAAAATTTTGAACATAAATGCCCCTTTATTCTTTGCTAATAATCTAGGGTGGGAGGAATGAGCTATTTGGGTAATACCTTTCTCACATTTACCGAATGATTATGTCTTTCAGTCCATTGATACCATATCCAATATCAAAGATGCGTGTGGTGCCAGATGAAATTGAGAAGCCTGATTGGGCGCTTGATGTAAGTTCCTGTTGTTTTAAGGGTCTCTTCCTTCACAGTATGCATGCAGTGTCGTCTCACCATTCCACTTGAAGTGATATCTCTTGCAATATGCTCTTTCAATCCCCCTGACATTGTAATACTTTTTAGGGAATTGCCAAGATAGAACCAGATAGTGATTTACAGAAAAGAGCAGAGGTAAAATCCTTCAGAGGTTTTTATCACATATGTTCCATGAACAAATTTATGATGATTACTGCTTTCTTTGTGCCTCTGTAGATTAAGACCCCTGAACTCATAGAAAGGATGAGAGAAACATGCCGAGTAAGTTCCCAGCATGTGTAAATGAGTGCTTAGTTGTGACATTATAATTTCACTTTCCTAATCTTTTCTGCTTTATCTCGTACTATCATTTATAGATTGCAAGAGAGGTTTTAGATGCAACTGCTCGTGTAATTAAACCAGGAATTACAACAGATGAAATTGATAAAGTTGTCCATGAAGAGACAATTGCTAGAGGTGAGATCAACCTCCTTTAAGAATTAAATGCAACAAATTGAACTCCAGTTGATTGAATGGTGAACTTGTGATCACTACAACTATTTTTAAGAAAAATACTATTTGTGTCTTGATCATAACTTTTATTCTTGATCCTCAGGTGGATACCCATCTCCATTGAATTACCATTTCTTCCGCAAGTCATGTTGCATGTATAAATATTATCTTTCTATATTTACTTACATGCATAAAGATTTATTTTTATATTTACTCACATGTATTATAATTATTTATCTTTCTTGAGTTCTATTTGTATGGTTGCACCTGATAGAATTTGAAATAATATGTTTAAATACATTTGATAGACCCATTCAAATCTCAAAGTAATTACCAGAGAAACAAGTCAGGAGCTTTTGTTTGTTTATTAGTTAATAATATTTTCACTATCATTAACTTTTGTCCAAGTTGGTATATTTGATTAAAAAAAAGAAAAAAAAATCTTTAGTCAACCGGGACTAAAGGGCCGGTCCACGTGGTCAGACCGGGAGACCTCTTTAGCCCTGGTTAGTATTACCAATCGGGGCTAAAGGTGAACCTTTAGTCCCGGGCGAGAAACCGGGACTAAAGAAGAGCCCTTTAATTCTGGATTTGTGCTCCCGGTTGAGAAACTGAGACTGAAGGAGTTTTTCAACCGTTATTTGTGTACTAGTATCACAGGCCTAACTCGGTGGATGCAGAAGGAAGGTTGCAGACCCACACGTCAATACCACACTACATACATGTTGTATTCGCTCATTCGAGCAATCAAACATCTCAGCTTTTTTGCGTTCGACCCATTCATGTAACTTCACCAAACACTCTTTTTTCTATAAAATATGGTTGTACTAAGCATATATCCTCATCTGCATATACGATGCAACATTCATCCGCCAAACACGTCCCAAATATATTTTTAGGTAAACCACATCGTTATTTGTAAGTAAGAGCATCTCTACCGAATATCATTGATGCTGAAATTACCTTCTTTTCTTTGGTAAACAGATGCTGAAATTATATATTACTTTGCTTTTCCTTGAAAGGCTAAATTATCTTATTATTATCTTTAATCAGGTATGATAATCTACAAGAGGCTCGGCTGGCTGGCCAGGCCAGCTGCGGCTGGGCTGGCCAGCGCTCTCACAATGGCATTGTTTACGTGAACAGTGTTTTCAGATAGAACAGTATTTTTTCCTCACAACAATCAGTCGGAATAGTATTTTGGTTTATTTTTTAATCCTGCCGAACAGGCCTTGAACGTCTCAAAAGTTCACTTTCTTATGTCTTCTTAATCCTTATGGTTCGAAATGTTAAAGCTTTACAATTTCTTTTAGACACAGGGATCGTAAACTTTTCTATAAACCGTGGGCCGCTGGACTAATACCTGTTCGCTTGATGATTTATGTGACTTATAAGCTGACTGATATTGTTTTTGTTTATGATAAAAACGCGATAAACAAGTGAACAGGGTGGAGAGAGAGGGAGGGCCGGGGGAGAGAGAGCATGATTACAAACTACTACCTTCGTTTTTGTTTACTTATCACTAATTTTTTTACTGTAGCAATTTTAACCATACGTTTTTCTGTAAAAGATTTTTAGATACATCAAATTTTCATATATATAATTCTTTATTGAACCTACTTCATTAGTGTTATATACATTAAACTATATAAGATTTTTTTAGAAGGAAAAATAGATGGTCAAATTTGCTACAATAAAAAGTTGCTGACAGGTAAACACAAATAGTGGGAAGTACAAGTAAACAGTACTAGAGCACTGGTACAAGCATGGCGCTGGGCCCAATTCCGGGCGACCGTCCACGGGTGTCGAGTGCCGCCGTGCCGGGCACGGGGCACCCACAGCCACATGCGTGCGCCTGGCCCTGCCTGCATGTGCTCGCGTCGCAGCCTCTCGCAGGTAACCCTGGGCAAAAATAACCGAGAACCGAGAACCGAACCGAAATAACCGGAACCGAAACCGAATTAACCGAAACCGAAAATTTCGGTTCCTAATTCGGTTCCTAATATTGAAGAACCGAAATAACCGAAGAAAATTCGGTTCCTACTCTCGGTTAACCGAATTAACCGAAAGAACCGAATTATATGAATTATACTTCACTTACTTGTATTTTGTAGGATTATGTTTAGTTTATGTGTAATGTTTTATATTTGAACTGCTATATATTTGTGTTACTATATTGCTATTGTTTTCTTATATATTATTATTATTAAAAATGAATATAGTGTTGCATAAATTTGCCTTAGAACAAGTATATTTATTATTGTCTTATGGTCTTCTGAAAAAATTCGGTTAGTTCGGTTAGAACCGGAACCGAACCGAAATAACCGAGAACCGAAATGCTCGGTTCCTAAAATTTTTTGGAACCGATCGGTTCCCGTTTTCTAGGAACCGAATTTCATCAATAACCGAGGGAACCGAACCGAGAACCGAATGCCCACCCTGACTCGCAGGGCTACTACTACCTGCTGTCTACGTCTACGGTCTACCACCACCGGGCGCAACACCTCGCGAGCGAGCCTACCAACTCACTGTAGCTGTGTCTACAGTGCCCCCTCGCGACAATGCCCGGTCAGTCGGTCACCACTCATCAGCACGGCAGCAACAGCTCGAGCTTGGCAGACCCGCTCCACTCGGCCGGCATGTTTGGTTCTTGAATTTTAGCCTCTGTCTCATCGAATATTTAGACACATACATAGAGTATTAAATATAGACTAAAAATAACTAATTACATAGATTGTGATTAATTTGCGAAATGAATTTTTTAAGCCTAATTAGTCTATGATTTGACAACGTGGTGCTACAGTAAATATGTGCTAACGATGGATTAATTAGGCTTAATAAATTCGTCTCGTAAATTAGTCTTCATCTGTATAATTAGTTTTATAATTAACTTATATTTAGTTCTTCTAATTAACATCAAACTTCCGATGTCATAAAGACTAGTTCTTTGGAACCGAACACCAGCGCCGCAGCGCCTGCGCTGCATGCACTGCTCGTCTGCCCCGGGTTTTCGGGCGCGAAATACCACTCACCCCGTCAGGCTCAGGCGCTCAGGCCATCACCACACACCACCACCAGCCAGCCTGCTGCCCAAGCCCCAAGCTCTGCGAGACTGCGACTGCGAGCGCCGAGCGGACGTACGCGGGCGGGATCCTCTGAGATCACCTTCGGTTCCATCACCTAGAGCCACCTGCGTCTGCGTGCTTCACAGCTCAAGGCTTGTAGCCTGTATAGTAGGCCCCTCAGCCCTCAGGGTAATTACGAACGGGGGTGAAGGAATCTCAATTTCTAACAAAGCCCTCGTTTAGTTCCCTAACTCGCAACTTTAGTACTATGAAAAAGAAGATTTTCCGTTACATTAAACTTGCGGTACATGCATGGAGTACTAAATGTATACGAAATCAAAAACTAATTACACAATTTGCTTTAACTTTGCGAGACGAATCTTTTAAGTCTAATTAATCAATGTTTGAACAATAATTCATAAATATAAACAAAATACTATGGTGAAAAATCTTTTACTGTGTAAAGCTTGCAGCTCCAAAATTGAACGAACTAAACGCGCCCAAAAGTTTTACTACAGGAACGCGGCGGCCGCAACGGCACTATGGACTACGACGCAGAGACGGATGAGAGATGGGAAACTAGTGCGATTCCGCGCACCAGTCACCACACGTCCACACCATCCTTCACTCTCACCTCATTCCGCGTGCAAACAACCGTCGATTTGCTTCGTGGCGCCGGTTTAGTTCCCAAAATTTTGTAAAATTTTATAAGATTTTTCATCACATCGAATCTTTAGACACATACATGAAGCATTAAATATAAATAAAAAATAAAACTAATTACACAGTTTAGATGAAATTTACGAGACAAATCTTTTAAGCCTAATTAGACTATGATTGAACACTAATTACCAAATAACAACAAAAGTGCTACAATATTATTTTTCAAAAATTTTTACCAACTAAACAAGGCTCAAGCTGCATCTGCTGCTGCATCACCTGGCGCCGGCACTGGCTCTCCTCGCTCGACAGCAAACGGCTGGCGTTTGGCCCATTGCAGGCAAAGCAGATGCTGCCCGCCCTGTTGCCTTTTGGGGTTCGTGACTCTCACCATCCACGAGCAAGCGAAGCTTACGGTGTGTTTGTGGCAACGAGATCGTCTGCAGTCGTTCCGCGGGGTAACCCCGGCCTGCCACGTCACTGCCACGCAGTCATACATGCTGTCTCAACACCCTCAAAGTTCGGCGTAATGGCTCAAGCCACCGAGCCGTTACCTCGTTGCGTAGGTTATGGCGTCGATCCCAGGTTTCAAAGTCGTGTTTACATCGTCGTCCAGAGAGGTAAACATGAATATTTTTTTAAAAAAAAGGGTTAAATTGCAAAAAAAAAAAAGTTGGCCATCATGGCACCAGCTTCACGTATTAGAGCCGGCGATTTTTCTGGCACGAGTTTTGGGTTATGACTGCGTTTTTAGCACGAGAAGGGTCATGGCGGCGATCAGATTTCGGCTGCTGGTGAGCTGCCAAAAATCTCTACACTCATGTCATCTCTTAGTGTGTACTTAAACTAGTGTTGTTCTAATTTGATTGTTTTTGTCCTCTCTCATTGGATTTTGCTGGCATCCATCCATCCAAGGAGATCTGATATAGAAGCTTGAAGGGAATATCAACTTGCTTGAATAAAAACAAAATTTGCATGTTTAAGATGGAAGAAAATAGGTGTGTAATGACATAGTTTCCTTTTTGTCCATCTAAATAGAGGATAGATTTTAGTTCAATTCGTCGCCTAATATCATGCCATCTTTATTTATTTTCTTATTGAGAGGGCTTGCTTCCAGGTCTTTACCTCAAGTTGGCATGGAGTTTAGTACTGTAGATGAGGCTTGGATGTTTTGGATTAGCTATGGGGTTCAAAAGGCCTTTGAGGTTAGAATAATATACACAGACAAAAGAAAGTTAGATGGGAAGGTTAGGTCCTGCAAATATGTTTGCGCAAATGAGGGTCATAGAAAGCCGGATAAAAGGGATCATCTAACAAAGTGTCCAAGAGCTGAAACTAGAACCATTTGTCAAGTTCGCATGTGACTTGTAATGGACAAAAATAATAGAAATCATAAAGTGGCCGATTTGATTTTGGAACACAATCATACTCTCTAGCTGCCACAAATCTCATGCTTGATGGCGTTCCAAAGGAAAATTTCAGAGTTACAAGGTTTTAAAATTGAGACGGCAGACGACGCCGAAATTGGACCCAAAGCTGCACATGAGTTGACTTGCATCCAAGTTGGTGGTTCAGTTAATCTCAGTTACACTCTTCAAGACCACAAGAACTATTTACGAGGCAAGCAGCAACGGGAGATGACATAGGGTCAAGCAGGCAGCATGCTCATGTATTTTTAGGAAAAAATTACTGAGAACTCATCATTTCAATATGCATTGAAGATGAACCGGGAAGAACAAATTGCCAACATATTTTGGGTTGATGCTAAAATGCTCACTCTCAGTTTTGATACAACTTTTCCTACAAACAAGGAGAGCAGGTCCTTTGGTGTATTTCTTAGGTTCAATCATTTTAGGGAAGGAATGGTTTTTGGTGTTGTTCTCATGTATGATGAGACATTTGAATGCTTCGAATGGCTATTTGAGACATTCTTGAGAGCCCATAATAGCAAGCAACCTAAAACAATATATACTAATCAAGATTATGCAATAGGAAAAAGCAGTTAAAGAGGTCTTTTTAGAAGCATGGCATGGTCCAGCACTGGCTCTATGGCTTGAGCGCGGTGGTAGAGAGCGACGAAGGCCAACGCTCGTGAGGTGAGACCCCTGCTAACGTGGCACGCCACCGGATCACAGAGGGGAGGGGAGCGCTAGCGAGGACCTGTGAGTGTAGCGGTGGTGACCGGTGTAACACCCTCGGTGTCACACTGTAAATCATTTACTAAAACATGTCATGAGCATCATGTGTATGTGTTAATGCATGTAATAAAGAGTGTAGGTCAATTTCCGTAACTCAAAACGATCAATGGAAATACGAAATAAAAGTTAATTCAATAGTCATGTTATATCACTTAGGGTTTAAAACCAATTTTTATCGAACAAAAATAATATAGAACATATATGCAACACTTAAATAAAGTTAAAAGTACAAACTTTGTAGATGACAAAGAAATACTTGGTGTTGATAAATAATGTTGCTAGCTTATATTTCTAAGGGTCTAGAAATGCAACTAGAAATAGAAAGCCATTCAACATTTAGATGATTTCATGAACTTTTGGTGAGCTAGACCTTGCGATGTTTGGTAATTTTTGTACGACAATTTGGTTAAAAAGTAGGGTAGTGTTACGGATTGTTTTAGTAGCCTTATGTACCCTCTAATGTATGGTGAAGGTGGTTTGGGTATTGGATCAACGGTGTTGTCGTGGTTGATGCTTTAAAATTCGAGCATGACACTTGCTTTGGTTGCCTGGTCGAGTGTGCACGGTCACCATCGCGCGGTGCCTCGGGTCACTGGGCTCGGACACGCGCTCGCGCACTGCAGCGCGTGGTTGACCGCGACTACCCCGTCCTGGCCGACCACCGCTGGCCGTCTAGCCTTGTCGTGCGGTGCCACCGCGCCCGTCTCTCCCTTGCCCCGATGTCATCCCACGCGGTCAACCATGCCATGCTGCTACCGCTGTAGTCGCGCCACCTAGGCTTGCCCGAGGCTGGCCAGACCGCCTCTGGCTTGGCCAGGCCTCGGCTAGCGCTGGCCATGCCACGCGGAACCGCTGCCGCTGCTGCCAACTGCCCTACACGCGTTGCGTCGGAGTCGCTGTCGGCGCCATTCACTCGCCGTCACATCCACACTACCGCTCACCTTGCGTCACGACGCTGCTGCTACTGATGCCACTGCGATGTTGTACTGCTGCCGCTTGCCATGTCCTAGTTTGCACGTGGGCTGCCCCACGCCGTCATCCCGCCTTAATGGCGCTGTGGCTGCGCATGCCACGCCCTCACCTATCTCCGCACGCGCACGTGGTCTGGCCACAGTGTAGTGTAGCGGGTGCGTAGACGCCGCCTTAAGTCTAGTCGGTCGCGTCCCGCCAAGGCATGGACGAGCCGAGCCCATTGCCGCGCCCGTCTCTCCCTCCCCCAGATTTCCACCATCGTCGTGTCGCGTCGTGGTGAAGCCAGAGAGCGAGCACCTCTCATCAATTCCTCGTGCTCGCGTCTCCACCTTCACGCCCCTTCTCCATCTGACCCCACCCCCACCTTGACTCACATCACGCTGAGCTCTAATTTTGGAATCTTGCCGCCACCGTGCCGTTAAGGCCCATCGTCGGCCGCGTCGTGGCCAGTCTCCACCACTTTACCCCGCGCAATTTCTTTGCACCGTTAGCTCACCTTGGCTTCCTCTTTGTCGTGCGCACGCTAGTTGAAGCTTTTGTGCTGCCTCCTCACCACTGACGCGGTCGTGCCTTTGTGGTCCACCGTTCACCTCACCGCGCGCATGCGGTCAGCCTCGCTCGGGTCGTCTCTATTTGGGCTGGCTTCTTGGTAAGGTCGCCGATGAGTTGTCCTTGCTCACCCGCTGCCCTAGGACCTTGATTATTGTTGCGGCTCATCTGAACGTCGTCGCCATTGTCGCATGGTGTCCGCCGTCATGGAGAGGTCTTTCTACGGCGTCTCGGCTCACACAATCGCTGCCCATCGTCTCACGTCGAACCCTAGGTGAGCGTCGGCCTCGTAGCTAGGTCAACGGGGGTCCCATGTGGCCGGCGTAGGCGCCTATGCCACTGCTCGCCACGCTAGAGCGCGCGGGGATGGCCGAGGGTCTCACCGTTGTAAAGGGAGAAATGTTCGAGGGTTCTTTTGCATATGTGTTGTCTCTACGAATAATGACGTGGACTATGAGTTGTTGTGCTCATAGTTCAGGGGTGTTTTTGCATATGTGCCAGCGCGCGCAAGCCTCCTAAAATTGGTAATAGCTTTTCATGGAAATCAGTTTAAATTTTTCGTGGAAAATAGAGATAGCTTTTCATTTGTAATTCAGGGTTGAACTTTGGTAAATCATATAAAATAATATAGATGTCCAAAAATTATGAAACCAATTTTGTTAGGTTCCTAAAATTGTGCTCTATCTGTTAGTGTATTTAGTTCATATATATATTTATTGATACCAGCGACTATTAAATTAATTATGAGTGTTTAGTATTATTTAGATTAGTATTTGTAGGAATTTTTATGGCAAATTGATAATAGCTTTGACCATAAATTTTTACAGTAGATTCATTGTATTATTATGTGCTCACTATAATTTTTGTAGCCTTATAAAATGTTGAGAAATAAGGTAGCTAAGTACTTCTTGTTGTAGTATATAGGAAATCGTTAATAAGAGTAACAATATATTTTAGTTGCTAAGTAGCACTTGTAGGTGAAACCCTATTGGTTTGATGGAAATGATGATTATCTCAGTATCTTAGTTATTAGAGCTAGCTTAGTGGCTTAGTAGATATATTCTTATTTTAAGAACTACTGTTGCCTTAATATTGGGTGTTGCATCATCATTGCATGCATGTAGAGAACGAGTTGGCGGAGTTCATGACCGAGGGCGAGCAGGAGTATGAGGAGGTGATTGAAGAGTACGAGGAGAAGATTCTCATGTAGGAGGAGGTTCTAGAGCCACTATGGACTGACTGAGCGGACACCGCCTACCCAAGGCAAGCCCCCGGTGCATAACTATTATTTTGAATAAGTACTGAATATATATATATATATATATATATATATATATATATATATATATATATATATATATATATATATATATATATATATATGATGTGCATTTACGTTACATGCATTTTATGGAAACTACCTACATAAATATATCTGTCCTATGAGTCTTAATAGTACAGGTGCGAGTGACTGCTATGCTTAGGATTTTCGGTAGCGTGAGTAACCTACCGTTACTCACAATAGGTGATTATTATTGTCACTCTTATGATAAAATGGTAAAATGAAAATGGATACCGGGCAGGGATATGTTATGGGTATTGGTGGGTGTAAGAGGTTGTGTCCCGCGGCCAACGGGACATAACTTGGTTACACTGTTTTTTCCTGTCTGTGTCGGTTAAGGACCGGTCGTTGCATTGGGTTCTAGTGAAGTCATAGACTTATTATCCTGAGCACATACTTATTTATGGAAGCAGGGAAGACTCGTTGCTCTCTTCTTGTGGGTTCTGGCTCTTTCTAGACCGACTGATTGGAGGTGGAGATGGTGGATGTCTAAGCACCACGTTGAGTCCGGGACTCAGGTGTGGGGGCTTGGAGTCCAAGTTTAGATGGGGATCTAGACCCCTTGATAGGAGAGTGGTGGGTTGGTTCGGCTTGTGCCTAGGATACAAGCGGAGCGTGTGTTTTGGGGTATTCAGCTGGGCACATTGATTCGTGAATCATCGGGTAATCTGGTATGGCTTGTCTACAGTCTAGCACCGTAGTAAGAAGTTTGTCGTGCGCACGCTAGTTGAAGCTTTTGTGCTGCCTCCTCACCACTAACGCGGTCGTGCCTTTGTGGTCCACCGTTCACCTCACCGCGCGCATGCGGTCAGCCTCGCTCGGGTCGTCTCTATTTGGGCTGGCTTCTTGGTAAGGTCGCCGATGAGTTGTCCTTGCTCACCCGCTGCCCTAGGACCTTGATTATTGTTGCGGCTCATCTGAACGTCGTCGCCATTGTCGCATGGTGTCCGCCGTCATGGAGAGGTCTTTCTACGGCGTCTCGGCTCACACAATCGCCGCCCATCGTCTCACGTCGAACCCTAGGTGAGCGTCGGCCTCGTAGCTAGGTCAACGGGGGTCCCATGTGGCCGGCGTAGGCGCCTATGCCACTGCTCGCCACGCTAGAGCGCGCGGGGATGGCCGAGGGTCTCACCGTTGTAAAGGGAGAAATGTTCGAGGGTTCTTTTGCATATGTGTTGTCTCTACGAATAATGACGTGGACTATGAGTTGTTGTGCTCATAGTTCAGGGGTGTTTTTGCATATGTGCCAGCGCGCGCAAGCCTCCTAAAATTGGTAATAGCTTTTCATGGAAATCAGTTTAAATTTTTCGTGGAAAATAGAGATAGCTTTTCATTTGTAATTCAGGGTTGAACTTTGGTAAATCATATAAAATAATATAGATGTCCAAAAATTATGAAACCAATTTTGTTAGGTTCCTAAAATTGTGCTCTATCTGTTAGTGTATTTAGTTCATATATATATTTATTGATACCAGCGACTATTAAATTAATTATGAGTGTTTAGTATTATTTAGATTAGTATTTGTAGGAATTTTTATGGCAAATTGATAATAGCTTTGACCATAAATTTTTACAGTAGATTCATTGTATTATTATGTGCTCACTATAATTTTTGTAGCCTTATAAAATGTTGAGAAATAAGGTAGCTAAGTACTTCTTGTTGTAGTATATAGGAAATCGTTAATAAGAGTAACAATATATTTTAGTTGCTAAGTAGCACTTGTAGGTGAAACCCTATTGGTTTGATGGAAATGATGATTATCTCAGTATCTTAGTTATTAGAGCTAGCTTAGTGGCTTAGTAGATATATTCTTATTTTAAGAACCACTGTTGCCTTAATATTGGGTGTTGCATCATCATTGCATGCATGTAGAGAACGAGTTGGCGGAGTTCATGACCGAGGGCGAGCAGGAGTATGAGGAGGTGATTGAAGAGTACGAGGAGAAGATTCTCATGTAGGAGGAGGTTCTAGAGCCACTATGGACTGACTGAGCGGACACCGCCTACCCAAGGCAAGCCCCCGGTGCATAACTATTATTTTGAATAAGTACTGAATATATATATATATATATATATATATATATATATATATATATATATATATATATATATATATATATATGATGTGCATTTACGTTACATGCATTTTATGGAAACTACCTACATAAATATATCTGTCCTATGAGTCTTAATAGTACAGGTGCGAGTGACTGCTATGCTTAGGATTTTCGGTAGCGTGAGTAACCTACCGTTACTCACAATAGGTGATTATTATTGTCACTCTTATGATAAAATGGTAAAATGAAAATGGATACCGGGCAGGGATATGTTATGGGTATTGGTGGGTGTAAGAGGTTGTGTCCCGCGGCCAACGGGACATAACTTGGTTACACTGTTTTTCCTGTCTGTGTCGGTTAAGGACTGGTCGTTGCATTGGGTTCTAGTGAAGTCATAGACTTATTATCCTGAGCACATACTTATTTATGGAAGCAGGGAAGACTCGTTGCTCTCTTCTTGTGGGTTCTGGCTCTTTCTAGACCGACTGATTGGAGGTGGAGATGGTGGATGTCTAAGCACCACGTTGAGTCCGGGACTCAGGTGTGGGGGCTTGGAGTCCAAGTTTAGATGGGGATCTAGACCCCTTGATAGGAGAGTGGTGGGTTGGTTCGGCTTGTGCCTAGGATACAAGCGGAGCGTGTGTTTTGGGGTATTCAGCTGGGCACATTGATTCGTGAATCATCGGGTAATCTGGTATGGCTTGTCTACAGTCTAGCACCGTAGTAAGAACTAGAAGATGAAAGATGGTGAAGTGGATCTGGTTGCTCAACTCTTGCTTGAAAGTAGAATATGTGCTTATATAGAATGGCTAGATAATAAACTAACCATGACTGCTAATAAGAAACATACATAAAGATCCACTACTAGTAATGCTTTTTGCAAAAAGTAAACCTAGCAACCCATAAAGCTTATCATATCATTTGGAGTCGGGAAATTATTTCCACTAGTCGGGTAAGTCTTGCGAGTACATCGTGTACTCAGGGTTTATTCACCCCTATTACAATTTACAGGTGCAGTTTGAAGAGTAGCTGTTGTGTGGAGGATTCTTCTGGTGGGCACATATGGATCATTGTATTCTATCGTAGATGTTTATTGTAATCTGCTGTTTAAATTCCACACTCTGAACTTGGTATTGTAATAATGTATTTCTAAGAACTCTGATTATATAAAATGGACTAAGTATTGTAAACTCATTCTCATTATTGGATCCTAAAGGAGAAACGTGGATTATTCAAGTTCTTCCTTGGGTGTGCTCGACGGAATCCGCTTGATGTAGCTTGCTTTTGGGGGTGCTTAGTGTCTGGTGGAAGACGAGCGTCTCTGAATGTGTATTATTTCGGGCGGTTCTGCCACAACCGATCGGGAAGGGGAATGCCGACCCGGCTATCAGCGTCTACGACAGAGACAAATGAGTTGAGCAAGTAGCTAGCTAATGGGCTGATATGGGCCTGGTTATTGGCCTACGAGATTTGTTTGTTTCTAGAGTTTTCTTGGCTCACGGTTGGATAGGAATTGGACGGTTCAGATCAGTGACTGGAAAGAGAGGTTGTTCTATCCGACTTTAAATGATCTGGTTTTGTGTTTGTCAGGGTTCTTCTTTGAGGGTTGCTCCTTTTTTCATGAAAATTGATTTCAAACAGTCTTTCTAAACCGTTTGGTATGGCTCCTCTAAAGGAGCCGAAGTTAGAGAGAAGCCCTACCAAAACAACTTTTTTAATAGTAATATTTTCTCGAACACTTTTCCCATGATACTAAAACTTTCAGCATATAGCTCATAACATGAATAGCTCCACATAACATCCGTGTATAATTTTGAAGCATGTGTATGAGACTAGCTCTTGATCAAGAGTTAACTTTTCTCTCTCACCATATAAGTATGAAACAATATATCGGTGCGAAAAGTGACCAACAAGTAAATATTTATAGTTTTGCCGTGTGTTGTGATCGGATGTGGCCTAGCACTGAATGACATAGGATTTATACTAGTTCAGACAATGTGCCCTACATTTAGTTTCGGTCGGTCGGTGACTTTATTCCTGAGCCCAGGTGCTCGAATTTTGTTGTAGGGTTACAAACGAGTAGGAATAGGAAGAGGGTGCTAGGAGCCCGGTCGGACTCTGAACTGAAGGGCCAAGAGTGACGAGGCTCTAACGTGTGCTAAGTATTGGAGCGTGAACTCTATGTAGCTTTAGAGTTCTAGAGCTGTGAAGCTATTCGAATGCTCAGATTGTCTAGAGCTAGCCAGAGAGAGTCTGAATGATCATTTTTTTTGTTGGGAGAGAGAGCATCCCCTTTTATAGGTAAAGGGGATGGCCTTATAAGTTTAGAGAGAAAGAGAGAGTGTGTACGTATGCTGCCTAGTCTTGTTGCTCATGTCATCGGGTACGAGCGTGATTGTTGGCGCCCATAATACTATTCATGCCCAGACGCGTCTACAGGTTTTACCGTGTTCGCCTGGTTATGGTAAATGGCGGCGCCTACAATATTGTAAGACAAATATCGACGCCCACAACACTGTTTGGGTTCTGACACGCCTGGAAGTTTGCGTAGTACCCGTCTAGCACGGTCTAGTGGCACTGTCCTACAGGTGTGTAGGGTATGGTCCACGGTATTGCGGTTGACTTGAGCGCCTTACCTTATCTGCTCCGCCTGATCCCAGGCCCTTACCGAGCGGGCGTCCCCGGTCGGTTCCGACTGTGTCGGTCGGAGAAGAGCGGCAAGCAGAAGTTCGACGTATTCCCGGTCGGAAAAGGAGGTCGGAGTCAGACTGTGTCCCCGCCTTGGCTAGGCCTTCCGGTCGGAGACCGGATCGTTCTCTCAGCTGGTCGTTAGGTAACTGGGCCGGCCCAAGAAGCACGCGTTGTCGCCATGCCGTCTGCTGAGCCGTGTTTCTGCTGGGAAGCAGACCCGTTGGGGACCCTGGGTTTATGAATCCGACACAATATTTGTCAAAATCAATCCAAAAATGACGAAGCCAAACATACTGTTTGATATAAAACAAAACAATCGCCAAAACGTAGCTCTCTACATTCACCGTTTTTAGAGAAGTTCAAACGCTTCGAAAGAAAACCAAATTTTTGTTTGGCCAGCTTAATAGGTAAAAGCTAAAGTGTGAAATCTTAATAGGTAAAAGTTAAAGTGTCAAATCTGAACATTAAGCTCTACTGGATTGCCCTTATATGGCAAGTGCTGGGACTGTTTATTTAGCTACTCCCATACATTATATTTTATCACCATTTTCAAAGCTACTAATTCATATATATAAATGAAAACATGAGACTGTACGCATAATGTTGCATAGTATTTTAATGTTCGGCCTGTTCGCTGGTTGGTTTCTAGGCTGGTTTGGGCTGGCTGGTGCTGGTTATTGTGAGAGAAAAATACTGTTGGCTGGCTGGTTTGGGCTGGCTAAAACCAACAAGCGAACAGACTGGTTGTTTCTTATTAACGTCAAGTCAAATATTTTTTTGCATATTTTGTCTATGATAATGATCCCTAGTCTTTATATATGTAGCCCAAATATATCTCTACCCCTGAACAAGTCATCTCAGAGGCTTCACCTCCAAGGAAAACAAGTGCTTCAAGATCGAGTTGGCTCCAAAGATATCTCTAGCGAGCTCTCACCCGATTCTAAAGAAAAGACCTAATGCAAATAACATGTATGCTTGGATCAATTTATTATACATGTCATGCCATTAATAGTGATGCATTATAATATTTATAACAAAAATCTATAACGTTACTAAAAAAGGACTCGAGGGTCTAAAAGAAAATTACATCAAGAGTTGTAACAGAACGAGGTATTCCACTTCCGTCTATCACATGTGTTGACGCTTAATGAGGCAGACAAATAAATCTGCAAGTGCACATATTTCAACGTAGCTTTTATTCGAGAGTATTCTAAGGTATCAATTTCCATCGATGAGAACTAGCTAATAATCAAAATTGTCCTACAACACCAAGCAACGGGTAAATGATATGAATGAGTAGAGAAGATGTCTATGTCTTCTTAGATACTTTCAAGACATTAAGATAAGCTTGTATTACAATTGTTCACTTTGGGGCACGATAAAAGCACAACGGAAAGGGGCGAGAAGGGTGTTGGCTACACTTAGTCATAGTCTGCAAGATCAAGCCGATAGTTCGTTCGCATTGTCAGATAGTCTGTCCGACCAACACTTAGTCGTATTTCACTTAGGAACACCGTTGTCTCTTGATGGATAGTTCGTCCGACACACTCTTCAGTACAAACAGGGGTACGGTGTTTTAACACTTGCCAAATTCTTGCTAAGTCTAGACAGATGGTTTACCTGACCTGATGGACGACCTGTGACATCCAAATGGACAATCTGTCTTGACCAATCCACCACACATGTTTGTATTCCTAAGTAATGTTAACCTATGACTAAGTAGTATTCCTAAGTAATCTAAACCTATAACTAGTACATATGATTTGTGTAACACATTTATGCATCCATATCACATGACATGCAAAGCATAAGCATCATGTTTACTTATTTGTACTCACATACATATAGGAATTCAGACACCCTGCCACGTGACTCCAGACACTAAGGGGATGCTTAGTTTTTTTTTTTTTGCCACATATTGTTTGATCTTGCTAAGTAAGGATATAGAATAATCTTAAGCAAGGATATAGAACAGTCTTGCTCCTTTGATTGTCTTGCCTAACTACTTTTTTTTAATTGCCTAACTGCCTTGAGGTATGTGTAGGCAAGGTTTGCCTTGCAGCTTGAGAGGGCTGGGCAAGGTTCTCGTGTCTTGTGCTAGCTAGGTGAGGCAAGGCTTGGCAAGCCATCTAGTGAAATCAAGCACGCCCTAACACCGACTTTGTTTCCGAGCCCGAACTAGCAGACCAGCCCGTTGAGCACCAAGGCAGGCTCCTAAACACTTTTCTATACACCCTCGGTTCCATAAAAATGTGTCATTCTCGTTTTTTGATAAGTCAAATATTTTTAACTTTAACTAAATATGTATTAGAAAATATCAATATATAGTACATAATATTATCATTAGATAACCGTTGAATATATTTTCATAATTAACTTTTTTGGACATTCAAATATTGCTAATATTTTATATAAATTTAGTCAAATTTTAAAAGTTTGACCAACACGAATAATAAAAACTCTTTTTACGAGAAAAAGGCAGTATTTACTAAACTAAAATAACTTATGTGTGCTAGCTATTGCATGTTGTATGTCTCTCTCCAAAGGCAGCTCATCAAGCCTTTTGATTTAATAAAATTTGAGATTGTTTGACTTTAAAGAAAATGAGAATTATATTATTTTAGAGTAGAGTGGGTAGAAAATAGAAACTCCCTGCAAATCCACCTCAAGTCTTTTGATTTGACCTGAAAAAGAAACCCCACAAACACCACGCCACACTACTGCACTGCCTCTCTCCAAAGGCAGCTGCACATTGCCTCCAGCCTTTTCCCTACTGTGCCCCCCCCCCCCCCCCCCCCCCCCCCCCCCTTCACTCTAATGATAGCATAGAGAGAGAAGGCATAGTACTTCGAGGCATCCTCCTCCTTTCCCAAACCCTTTTCCTCTTTCCCTCGCCCCAAGAACTTCATCTCACCTCCAGGCGACCCTTTTGCGCTTGCGCAGGAGCTCGCGGGGACAGTGGGCGGAGAGCTCGATCGCTGCACCACTACTTCACTGGAGATCCGCCCACTCCGATGGAGGAGATCACCCACCACTTTGGAGTTGGCGCAAGTAGCCACAGCCACGGCCACGGCCAGCACCACCATCACCACCACCCGTGGGCATCCTCCCTCAGCGCCGTCGTTGCGCCGCCGCCGCAGCAACCGCCGAGCGCAGGCCTGCCGCTCACCCTGAACACGGTGGCGGCCACTGGGAACAGCAGCGCTAGCGGCAACCCGGTGCTGCAGCTTGCCAACGGCGGCAGCCTCCTCGACGCGTGCGTCAAGGCGAAGGAGCCCTCGTCGTCGTTTCCCTACGCAGGCGACCTCGAGGCCATCAAGGCCAAGATCATCTCGCACCCGCACTACTACTCGCTCCTCGCCGCCTACCTCGAGTGCAAGAAGGCAAGCAAGACCTTGTACTAGTAGCAGCCTAACAGTAGCGCACTAGCGCTCCTGCTTCCGGTTCTGCTAGAGAAGTTTAGCCACATCTGATGTCAAGCATGGCGCATGCATATACTTTCTGCTTCCTTTTACATAGCATACTATAGTTTATGCATGCTGCTCATGCAGTAGACATGTGCATCCGGTGTTCAGAACTTTCTTAAAAGTCCGTGTGGGTGTTTGCAGGTGGGGGCACCACCGGAGGTGGCGGCGAGGCTGACGGCGATGGCGCAGGAGCTGGAGGCGCGGCAGCGCACGGCGCTCGGCGGCCTGGGCGCTGCAACGGAGCCGGAGCTGGACCAGTTCATGGTGAGCTATCAGCTAACCGTCAGTGACCCCCTTTCTGCAAAAGAAGACATCTTTCTGTGTTTTGTTCTCGAGGTTTATTCACGCACTGTGGCATTATTTGTCGTTGTTTTCAACTCGATTTTAATTTGCGCGTAGGAGGCGTACCACGAGATGCTGGTGAAGTTCAGGGAGGAGCTGACGAGGCCGCTGCAGGAGGCGATGGAGTTCATGCGAAGGGTGGAGTCGCAGCTCAATTCGCTTTCCATCTCTGGAAGATCGCTGCGCAATATCCTTTCCTCTGGTACTGAAATTGCTGCGCCTCATGCTCCTCTTACACTGATGATTTTTTTTTGGATCGGATCGGTTCTCCTCGTGCAGTGACGCCTTCTTGTTGAGATCTTCATGTCCTCTTGGTTGCCCATCTATCATGCCCTCTTGTTCATCTTGCTGTCCTCTTTCTTGGTTGAGCATATGTTCTTGATTTTTGCATCTAAAAAAAATGATGTGGTTTCTCAGCAATTTGGCATCTATATAGTTCCCTTTTTAGGAGCATCTTGTTATACATGCATGTTTTGAGTATGGCTACCTGCGCAGCGCAGATGAATGGCTTGTCTGTGCTTCATGTTTTAATGCGGCAGCATTCCTAATCAGGGTTCCAGAAGAATCTTCTCCCTGCTTGCTTTTCCTGGCCTTGCATCTGTGAGATTCTTCTCTCTGGCTTCCATCGATCTTTGCTTCTGCTGGAAAGGAATAGTCCTCACACATGTGCAGCAGTGCAGCTCAATCTAGCACACGTGAAAGCTCTGTTTCTTTTCATACTACACTCCATCCGGCCCATTCCTTCCTTGCGTTCAGCTGTAATACTGCATAGAGATTAGGATGAAATCACCTGTGTTTTTACTGCTGCTAGTACTACTTTGGCTGTTGGCATGGATGCCTTGTTCGTCGTCCTCCATTGATTGATTCCATTTCCAATGGAATATGTGCATGTGTCCTGCAAGTAGTTCCTGGTTCAGGCAGCCATCTTTTCCATGATGGGAACCCCAGGGAATTACGGAGCTCTTTCCTTGTTCTAGGGTTTGGGGAAGGGCAACAGTACTGCGTGCTGTGGCATTGTGCAAGCAACAGTCCATGGCCGAGGAGTCTCACTGGCGTATGTCAGTGAAACACGAGTACACACGTATACAGCCTGTTCGCTGGATCGTAAAGGATACTAAATTTCCAGTCAGGAACAGTGTTTTCCTATCACACCAAACTAGCCAGTAAATAATCCACGATACGATAGCGGCGGTGTGCGAATATGAGAGGAGTGAGAGGGGGAAACCGGGGGAGAGAGAGAGAGATGGGGAGTCATCCCCCATCTGTCACGCAAGCTAGCCAGAACATTCTTGTCATCTTTCTCCCCCTTAAGGCCGCGTTTAGAAGCCAAAAATTTTGGGTTTTGGGCACTGTAGCTCATTTGTTTGTATTTGGTAATTAATGTCTAATTATGGACTAATTAGGTTCGAAAGTTTCGTCTCGCGATTTCTCATCTAACTGTGCAATTAGTTTTTTTTCGTCTATATTTAGTACTCCATGCATGTGCCGCAAGATTCGATGTGACAGGTACTGTATAAAAATTTTTGGAAACTAAACAGGGCTAAGGGATGTAGCTAGGTTCTGGAGCCAAGAATGTCACGCAAGCTAGCCAGAACACAGATCTGACCATCTGCTTCTGAGTAGTCTTTGCTAATTTTAAAATGAACACATCAGGTGGATCGAGACAATCCATGGCAGGGGCCTTTCTAATGATCTATCACGAGGCTATAGAAACAACTCGTGCTACCAGTTACTGCCAGCCCAGAGTTTTTCACTTCGGTTCTGGAGCACTGGCTACTTGGCTAGTACGACAGCAACACACACAATCACTTCATTATTGGAGCATGTTAGCGAAGAAGATGCCATCTGATGTCGTAGAATGCTGCAAAAATGGCCTAGGAAGCCAAGAATGCTGCAAAAAAATTGAGAATGTTCAGAGATGCATAGGCAGGCAGATGAGTGAATGGAGCATCATATGCGTCTCAGTTTTTTGTGTTCTGACCGGTCCATGCAGTGGACAAAATGGTCTGTGTGCCTCGCGAACCATAGAAACAGTGTGCATGAACGCCGAACGGCCACCATTATTTGATGTGAGATCTCTCTTGCAATGGCTGTGTGATCTGCTAGGCTTATATTATTATATGCGACTGCTATATCCTACCAGTACTTCTATGTCCCTGTATTTTGTGAGACTTCTCCACGTGCATTCTCATAAATAATGCCGGTCAAGGAACATTGGATGCTTTCGAGGCGAGTCCAAGTCCAACTGCGTTTGTATTTTTCAGCTGTCAACTCAGATTTCTTCTCAGCTCCAACTGTTCTTTGACCATCTCAGGCTGGAACTGTCTGTACCTGACTTGTATCTGACTTGCTTTCAGTATTTTTCTCACACACTAAATATCAGCCGGCAGTACTTCAGCCATGGGTGGTTTATAAGCCAATCCAGCCGAAACGGGCTGTCGGTAGACTCTTTTTTTTTTTAGACCTCATGCATTCTTTTCTTAAATATAATACAATCTCTTTTGGTTATGAGGGCCACAGACAAACTACTAAATTAGGCCTTAGTTTTAGTTCTTTCTCCAAAAAGTTTACACCATATCCCATCGAACGTTTGGACACATGCTTGGAGTGTTAAATATAGACTAAAAATAACTAATAACACATGCATAGAGTATTAAATATATACTAAAAAAATTAACTAATAGCACATATTCCGACTACTTTGGGAGACGAATTTTTAAGCCTAATTAGACCATGATTTGTCAACATTGCGCTACAGTAATACATGTGCTAATGACGGATTAATTAGGCTTAATAAATTTGTCGGTTTACTGATGGATTCTGTAATTTGTTTTTTTATTAGTATCCAAACACCCCATGCAGCACCCTCATCCTACACCCTCACGTGATACCCGATATGACACTCCAAAAGTTTACACCTAAACAAGGCCTTAATCGCAAAACAACACTGCGTTTTCTGACTGATGTTGCCCATGTACTCCAAGATTCTTGGTTGCATGCCCTCTTTCAAGGTCATGCAAAAGCAGGGACAGAGATATCACGAGTTTCCATTTGTCTCGAGGTAAGGCCAAATAAGATACCAGAAGCAAGCAACATAAAACAAAAGGATGAACAAAGAACCGACGGATTTTGCACTGGAACGCTAGTGGAAAAGATAACGCAACTGGAGGAAAGGAACAATCTGGCACTTCCATCTGTGTGAAATCTTCCATTTGATCTGGGTCTCGTGCATGTTTGTATTCTTGGTTACTGGAGTCAGGTGCATTCGTTTTTATTCTCTTTTTCAGATTGACCGGATTCTGATTCTCGTCACTTCTGCTGCTGGTTTTATCATTTTCATGGATTCTATTCTATTTATCTCAATATTCAGTATCACATAAAATGTTGTGATTAGAGTTCTTTATCACATACCATCTTGCTTTTTTTTTTTTCCATTTTCTTTAACAGTGGAATTGTTTGATAATATCTTCCACAAGCCATTAATAAATTTAAACACACCAGCTTTTTTAAAATATAGAACATTATTTACCTTAAAACCCAGCTGTCAGGAACAAGGAAAAGGAATCAAGGGCTTTAAATGTATTGAAATGAAACACTAGGAAAATATTTGAAAAGCATTTAGAATGACCATGGAACAGCTCCGCCTAAGGGTTCCTTTGGCAATACTATTTCGTAAGTGTATCATGAAATCTTTTCCAGAAGTTTTTTAGATTGTTGTAACATGTACAAGCTGTGATGCTCTTCATTTTCTTTTTTTTGGTTTTCCACATATTCAACAAGGCCACCAAATATTTTCACAAAGTTCTTGTCTAATTCCCGTGGTACTCCCAAAACATTTCATGGGTTTCTACATCCATATTGTCTAATGATGTTTTAGTGAGCAACTGGTTCTTTCTTCATTTCAAAGACAACCACACACGTTTGGCATGTGTTTTGATTGATCATTAAATCATTATGGTCATTTACTATTACTATATATGTGTCTGTCGTGACCTCACACTGCTTTAATTTGTCCCAATTAACAGCATGACGAACAGAGTCTCATATAGGGTCACATGCTCAAAAGTCATTTTCAAAATAAAAAATATTTTCACTTTTGCTTCTGTCAGAATGCACAAACATAAAATATTTATTTCCTTTATGCAAATATATATATATATATATATATATATATATATATATATATATATATTATATATATTATTAATATATATATATATATATATATATATATGAATGTTGGTTTAAAGAAGGTCCTGTTACTCCTTTTTTTTCAAACATATCAGATATTTTCTCAACATTCCAGGCTAGATAGTCCTGCATAGTAGCATGCTCACAAATGACAAACCCTGGTTGACCCAGGGTCATGGACTCGTGATAGGTATGCACAGGACTGAGTAGCACAACATCCGACCACTGTGGTGTATGAAATGAAACTAAAAGAAGGTTGCCACCCTGGCTCTTGGTCTCGGAATGTGTATTGTTATTTTCTACTTGACCTTATCTAAAGATAACTAAGTTATTTTTTTAGTATGCGCGGCAGGGTTTTGCACTAGCTTGCCAAGCTTATCACAGCCCTCCTTTACCTGTGCTCCTGGGCTAGGCACCAGATATGTTGAAACAACACGAGCGGAGTTGTTTTCTTAAAGCAAAGAATTGTAACTTAATATTGGAGAACATACTTCATTTCCCATATATGTTAGGATGCTCTTACATAGGCAAACATTTTATTCAAGTCTTAAACCTGTGTTCCTTTGCTTATTTCTATATTGCTTCCAAATATGTTGCCATCAAGATGGATATAGATAATTGGCAAAACGAAAAGTGTACAGGGGTCATTTATGCCTATTCTGAAAAGCACAAGTTAAATATTAAGATGCTAATATAGAAAAACAAATGCAGCGTTCACTGTTGGGAAAAGAACATGGTGTGGACATACAGTTGCAATATAATTTTTCACCCACAATATAAAAATGATCAAAATATCATGCAAACAAAGTAATATGTGCAGAAACATCCATACTTTTTATGTTCGTCTTTGGAATGCACTAGGTTCACAAACTAAAATAGTGCCAATGCACATGTCCGTGATATCTTTACTTCAGTGGGTATGTTGGAGATGTTAGATTGATTGGTGGACAATAGCCCAATGCAAATTCCCAAGACTGATGTCACGTGGGAGTTGGATGATATTTGTTTTGTATAGATGCAGATTGCTGTGCTACTTAACTTAGATTATCACACTTCACATTCATAAAATCATAATTAAGTTCACTTGTTTAACTATGGCACATGAAAAGCACTGTTTATTGCTTTGCTTGTATGGAACATGTATTTTAGATTTTTAGTAAATAAGTTCAGTACTTGTGCTTTGCCAGTCAAATGTTTTCTAATCTGGCTATGAATGCTGCTTGATTACTTCTTTTGTTGTAGCTAACAGTTCCATCTGTTATGCTTGAAGGCTCTTCTGAGGAGGATCAAGAAGGTAGCGGAGGAGAGACAGAGCTCCCTGAAGTTGATGTACATGGTGTAGACCAAGAGCTCAAGCACCATCTCTTGAAGAAATACAGTGGCTATCTAAGCTCGCTCAAGCAAGAACTGTCAAAGAAGAAGAAGAAAGGGAAGCTCCCTAAGGAGGCTCGCCAGCAGCTCCTTAGCTGGTGGGATCTGCACTACAAATGGCCTTACCCCTCAGTACGTCTTCTTTTTATTCTTCCATTTTTAAAATTGTTGGCAACACATGATTTTGATGCCAAGTATTCATGAGCTTTTTATAGCCAGTAATAAAGATGGCAACGGGTAAAATCCGCGCGGATACTAGCCCTAGATATCTATACCCGCGAGCAAAAATCCGTGCCCGCGCCCGTTAACCGTCACGGGTAGAAAACCATGCATGTGCCCGCTATCCGCGGATATCACATGCCCGCGGGCACACCGGTATACCCGCAAAAATGAAGCAACAAAGCACCCAACCATATCTTAATAGCAAGTAAGAAACAATATATCAAAAAATAAACGTCTATATCTCAACATTAGATAAAGTATGACACATTGACCATACAAGAGTCATCAAAAGTCTACATTAGTGTATCTCAAGTCATCACAAATTAACACGAATAAAGACATACAACCGTATATAGACTTATAGGGTCATTGGCGCGGGTCTAGCGGGTTTGCGGGTGCGGATATCATTTTTCCATGCCCACGAGCAAATATCCATCGGGTTTAGAATCACACCCATGCCCGTGCCCGTGGACACAAACTTAAACCCATATCCATGCCCATCGGGTTTTCTATCCGCGGGCACGCGGATATTTTGTGCCCGTTGCCATCTTTAGCCAGTAAAAATCTAATGTTAGTGCTGATTGCACATGGTAATTCAAGGGGAAGCATGCATAAAACACATTTGGCAAATCAAAGCTTGATATGGGTCCTTGATCTTCCATGGTTGTCTGTTCCTTAATTTACATATTAGCATGTAATAAGTGAGTCAAAATATGCCAGAGTCTACTATTGATCAGGGAGTGGCGGGCAATTATTGGTATTAACCTTATTTAAGGTATTCTGAAACTTCTACAGCAGTCTTGCTAAATACCATTAATTTTAAGCAACTAAATTTATTTGAAATATAAAGCCTTCTCTCAGATACAGATTAAAGAGTTTCCATTGGTTTCACTTGGGAACTACATGGCTGAACAGAAAATTATAGTGCTCTGAAGTATGTGTTGATACTTGTATAAGTGAAGATCCTAATATGCAATTTTCAAGTTCAGGGTTCTAAGTGACAGCTATAAGTCTTGTCCTTATCTACCTAGGATACTTATCTAGAGTAGTTGGTGGCTGTGTCAGCCCTTATCTTTATCCTTATCTTGATTTAGCATCTCTAGAATATGTTGTAGCTTTCTTAAGTTCTAAGCAAGTTACCCTATATGTATCCCCAACCTTCCATAGTTGTGGTAAGGCTAATGAAACTGAAATTCTAGCCCCAAACTTGTGCTTTGGTTCTAACACTAAGTGAAACAAGCATTAAGTCCAGGAGCTTACAAGAAACTTTTTGTTTATATGTTCATTTTGTTGGATGTTTTGTATACGGCATATACTGTGTTTCCTTATTGGATATGTATTAACTCTTCACATGGGTGAGCAGGAGACTCAGAAGGTGGCACTGGCTGAGTCTACCGGGCTTGACCTGAAGCAGATCAACAACTGGTTCATCAACCAGCGGAAGCGGCACTGGAAGCCGTCTGAGGAAATGCACCACCTGATGATGGACGGGTACCACACTACAAACGCCTTCTACATGGACGGACATTTCATCAACGACGGCGGGCTCTACCGGCTTGGCTAGCCACCATTATCGCTTCCATTTCACACCACGACCTAGCTAAAGACTAATGGTTCTAAGTGTCTGAAGTACTGAAGACAGGGCTAGCTATCTAATGTTGTGTGCCGCATACATGACCTGTAAGGAGGCCATGCTTAATTATTTTGTTACCATTGCTACCCTATCTATGCGCCTATGCTTCCGTGCATGAACTATGCTTTAGGTGCTGCTCCACAGTGTGGTGGTGTGCTTTTGCTTTTGTGTGGTGGTATGCGTAACCTGACAGATGGATCGCTGATTGCTACATGTTTGAATAATTTGCATGATATAGTTAGTTTCTGCCTAATCTAATGATACTGCTCAGGTCTCGTCATTTCAGTATGTGCATTTTATTTCCAAGATATTCAAGTTCTAGTATCTGTTGGTTTTGTTATATGCTTTTTCCCCCACCGACCATAGAATAGCATTTTACTTCCAAGATATTCTGGTTCTAGTATCAGATCCTTTGGAACGCGAAAATTTCACATGAATATATGAAAATGTTTATTTTCACAATAAAAACACAGGAAACAGGAAAACTGGGGGCTTCAGTTAGCTTTGTCGTTCATTTATATTTTTCCACCTTAGAGGATAGAATGGCGTTTTACCTGACCTATCATCATCTTCAGTTCGCAAAAGAGCTAAACTCTATGGCCTGAACATCATGTTGTCCTAGTGATGTCCTTTGAATCTACAATGGTCTGTTTGATTTCCCGTAGATGGCTGGTAGGAATACAGATAAAAATACCTTAACAAGTTTAGAGACCAAAATATGTGAATCAGTAGTTTCAAGACAAGGATCAAAATATATAGGTCAAAATGGAACCTAGATGCCACTACGGTTGACGCTAAATCATGCTAGCACATGAGCAGGTCCACGTGCAGCTTGCAGGGGTGCTCCTTGCAACACCTTTGCGAAAACCGATCTAATCAGTTTTCATGAATCGTCCTGACCAGTTTCGACAGGCTTGAACCAAAAAAAATGCCCGCTCGGAAGGGACCCTGTCGATCTCGGCAACAGAAACACAATAATGAAATCCACTTTACAATTCGATAGTCGTCAAAAACTGGCCCAGAAACAATCACCAAACAAAATTAGGGAAAGTTGGTGCACTTTATTATTTCTGGAATGTAGTTTTTTTGGCTGCATTCCTACCACTCATGGGTCCTATTGAGTTTTATTTTTATGTGTGATCAATGATGCTATGAACGATTAATTGTGAAAATTCAGTAACATGGACGCTATATAGATGAAATTAAACAGATCAACACTAATCAGAGATGTCCGGACGACTCGAGTGCATACGTAGATAAGGGGAACTAGGCGAGGCAACCCAACAAATCCACTGCCAAAGTGCCACTGTACTAAACTCTTCCAAAAAAAAACTATTCTAAGGGCATGTTTAGTTCTCAAAATTTTTTACGCAGTACCCATCACATCAAATCTTGCGGCACATGCATGGAGTACTAAATGTAGACGAAAAAAAACTAATTGCAGTTGGATGAGAAATCGTGAGACGAAACTTTCGAACCTAATTAATCCATAATTAGACACTAATTGACAAATACAAACGAAAATGCTACAGTAAAAAAACCGAAAAAAATTTTCACCTAAACGCGCCCTAAGAAGGGTGAGTACGATTCTGCAGTGCACGCACCATGCAATTCAATCTGGTCCCTGAGCAGCAGCAGCAGCAGCACCACGCCACGCCACCAGCAGAATCTACTCAACAAGGAGACGAGACGAGGCTGGGCTGTGCAGGAGGGGCTTTACTTACGAGTTACGCGATCGGGAGCGGTGCCGCAGTCCGGCCGCCGGCCGGCCGGCCAGGAGGGGAAGAAATGTCGGCTCTCCGTGACCGTGACTCCATAGCGGCGGAGAGGGCGGCGTGACTTGGGTTGCGTTTCTGGGCGGCGGCGGTCTCCTGTCTGGTGGATTGGGCCGTGCATGTACGCTCACCGTGACTGATTCTGGGCCGTTTGGCTCGGACTGTCTTTAGCCCAGGCAAATCTGGGCCTTTAATCCATCCTCGGCACCTAGCTCTCGGATGGTCCTCACGCAATTTCCGCGGTCAGTATCGCATTGGAGTGGGACAACTTCCATCCTTGGCGCCGGTTAGGAATGGAGTTGCCGGCTCCGCTCTCGCGCGCGGCAGCGACACCGCAAGCGTGGGCGAGCAAGGAGGCTTACACGGATGCTCGGCAGGATGCGCAGGCGGAAGCGGGGCCACCTCCCCGTCGGCCGCCCGCGTTCTACAGCTACGTGTTCGCGCAGGTACGTCAGCCGCTCGACGAAATGCCTGCGCCGACTGATGCCGCAAGGGAATCGGTTTCAATTTTTTTTGGGTTTCTTTTTTTTTCCCATGTGGGGGTTTGCTGACATCGCGTTCATGTTCTATTTGGACGTTCGCGCGTGCAGATCGAAGAGATCGGGTGGGAGCAGGTAGTGAGCGCCACAGGGGACGATGGAGTGTCCTGTCTGACCTTCCGCGTTGTGTAAGGATTCCTCTCATGTGCTGCCAAGGCAATTCGGCATGAACCTCTTTATTTATATTTATATTTATATTTATATTTATATTTATATTTATATTGTACGATTGTTTGGAGAAAAAGCTACTACCGTTGAGCAAGGCTAGCCCATGTATTACGTACTGAAGTTTGTCAGTGATAGTTGTTTCAGAGGACAGTGTAGTCAGAGGAGCCGGTGCCCATTTGGGCAGATGTAAATACAGTTGTTTTATTTTCTTATTCTTCTATATCTCTTTTTCTTTCGTCTATGTAGCAAAACCTTTACGTTTGCTCTCAACTAAATGAAAAGGGAGAGCACCTGCCAATTATGCTAAAAAAAGAGACCGGCCTGAACATTGTAATGCATATGAGCAACAATCACTAGTGTAGCAGCCTCTTTGTAATTCTATTCTATTGTGTGAAATTATGGCTTATGTATCTGCCAGGGATGAAGGAGGACGGATTCATTTACTGGAGATCACACTGCCCATGGGCTATCCTGAAAGTCCTCCTTCAGTCTCTGCAGTTAGTCTCTATCCTGATATTTCCATAAACTAGGCCTGTTTTATTAATTATTATATTTTGCAGTTACATGAAATTTCAGAACCATAGCCATATGCCATATAATTGAACTTGTCTCATTAACAGGACATACCATATCTCCCAAAAATACAGTGGTCAAAAAGCTCAAGACTGAAAGATGTTCTTTACCAATTCCAAGCGGTAGGTGAACTCTTTTTTCATTGCTTGAATCATATGGTTGTCCTATTCATAGATTGTTATGTTGTGTCATGCTATATTATTGGGTTCACACAATCAGCACCTGAAGATCTTACAAGAGTTCTGGTCTACGATGGACGAGATTGATAAGGTCCTTTGGATAGTTGATCCAACAAAGCCGTCCTATGCTATGTCTCATCGTCATATATCTTTAGGTAATTCCCTTATTCATCTGGAAGTAATAGTTGTGCTCCTTTTATTTATGTTTGCTTAAATTGCTATTTGTGCCTAAATCACCAGGTGACAATTGCTACATTTTGTTGCATGTTGATGCACGCAAGCCCAACTCCTTACCAGAGTAAGATCAGATTTCAGGACTCTATTTGAAGCCAACCATTGTTTGATCCCATGCATCACCATTTCTTCCAGGTGTCGCTTCTTGGGCACAGATGGCAAACTTGATCAGCTGATAATAAATTGGAGAAAGAATCGTAAAAAATGGTATACTCACATATTTCCTGCATTGCATTGTACACATTTTCTTATATTACTGATGTAGATGTACTATTGTAATTTTTTCATTAAAATATATTTACTGAGCTTGCCTATGTAACATGTGCTAAACATAAATTCTGTTGCACCTGTATCTTCTTTGCTGTAGATCTACGGCTACTGTTTCATACCAGTAGTAGATCAGATAACTGAAATCTCTCTAGAGTTACATTAACGTGCATGTAAAAGATTGTGATTAAAACCCATGATCTTCTCTCTATCACTAGGGATGCAAAGAAAAAATTCCATGAGAATTTGGCAGCCGTCTTGGACTTTGCACTGCCTGCACCCCCTTCGGTCACTGGTAACGTCAAAGACGACGAGCAAGCTGATTGTGGGATATGCTATGCCAAGCATCTGCCAGTTGGTGAGCGAATTTACCATGTGTCTGTACTACCCGGCCCCTTTGGCTCACATCATGGTCCCTGAATCTTTATCACAGTTCTTCCTTCTCTGATCCCCCAGATGACGAACTCGGTGCTCACAGCGGGTGTGCGACGGACTACACGTGCGAGAACCCCAGCTGCAGCAGAGCCTTCCACTCGGTGTGCCTGAGAGACTGGCTGCGCTCCATCACCTCGACCAGGCAGTACGTCTGAACCAA